>NC_025997.2:85850964-86027355 GCF_000442705.2 Elaeis guineensis
AAGCCCAACAAATAACTTATGAAGAACAAAACAATGGCTTTAAATCAATATTAATTACCTAAAGTAGTATTGCAAGGATATAATAAAGAAATAAGATAAAGCGATAAAGCACACCACAAACACAAGGATTTATAGTGGTTCGGTGCTAACCTTGCACCTACATCCACTCCCCAAGATCCCACTTGGGAATTTCAATCCACTATCCTTTGTATTCAACCCGAATACAAAACGTCGGAAACTCCGACACTAGCTATCCCAAGCTAGAATACAAGACGTCGGAAACTCTGACCCTAGCTATCCCAAGCTAGAACACTTGTTTTTCGGGTACAAGCAAACCCAAAACACTCCGATTTCAGGTTCGGATCAACCTTTCCTTGTTTTGAAAATCCTCCAAAAATAAGAGCAAAAACTCACAAAGAGTAAGAATATTTAGAGCACAGATGAATACAATAACAGCTCCTTAAATGAGCAAATATAACAATAAAAGCTTTACTCAAATGAAGAACCCCTTTTTCAGATTTTCTCAAGATGAATGAACGGTTGAACGCTTGAGAAGAGGTTGATTGTTGATTGAAGATCTCTTGAAAGCTTTGAACGATCTCTAGATCAAGGTTGAAACGATAGGCGTGAAGAATTCTCTCCTTGAAAGATCTTCCTTTTCTCTTTCACAATCTCTCTGGTATATTGTGGATCCTCTCTCTTTTTCTCTATGGATATTTCGTTGATCTCAGGCTTTTTCTTGCAAATTTCGGATCCTCTCTTCTGTTCTTCTCTTTTTCCTCTCTTTCTCTTCACATTTGATTTCACGTTTGATCCGCTATTTAATCTGCAATTTCTTTCATCATTTAAAGCATTTTGTAGCATTAGAAGCAAGAGAAAATAATTTAGGCAGATAAAGAGCCGTTAGAGGATTTTTAGGAAGCATAAATGGCAATTAAAATGGGCAAAAAAATAGCCGTTGCTGACATTTCCCGTCGCAGGGGTCGACTCATGAGTCGACTCATGCTTCAGGGGTCGACTCATGAGTCGACCTCTGTTGCAAAAACCAGAGAATGCTTTTCTGGAATTTCTTGGCTCAAATTAGCAGGGGTCGACTCATGAGTCGACTCATGCCTTGTGGGTCGACTCATGAGTCGACTCACAGGTCGTGCCAAGCCAGAAAACTAGCGTGCCAAGGAGAATTTTTGCGTGCCAATCAGCTCACAGTGCCATGAGTTGACTCATGAGTCGACTCATGCACTTCAAACCTTCATAACTTCAAAAATATAAGTCCAAACACAATGAAATTTTCACCAATAGATTTCAAACTATTTGTTTTACCAAATGGTACTATCAAATCAGGATTTTAGTGAAATTGTGATTTTGCCCTTGAAGAGCATAAGGACTTTTTCATTTTAAAATTTTGTATCCCTTCAATCTGCTTTGTAATCATCAAAATCAATCTAGGAGCAACAGTGCTGTAGTTGATGTAGGCGGTGGAGCCCAGCTCCCGTAGGAGTCCGGGCGGAGCTATCCTGTAGTCGATGTCGGCGGTGGAGCCTGGCTCCCGTAGGAGTCCGGGCGGAGCTGTGCTGAGTTGATGTAGGCGGTGGAGCCCGGCTCCCGTAGGAGTCCGGGCGGAGCTGTCCTGTAGTCGATGTCGGCGGTGGAGCCCGACTCCCGTAGGAGTTCGAGCGGAGCTGTGCTGTAGTTGATGTCGGCGGTGGAGCCCGGCTCCCGTAGGAGTCCGGGCGGAGCTGTCCTGTAGTCGATGTCGGTGGCGGAGCCCGGCTCCCATAGGAGTCCGGGCGGAGCTATGCTGTAGTTGATGTAGGCGGTGGAGCCCGGCTCCCGTAGGAGTCCGGGCGGAGCTGTCCTGTAGTCGATGTCGGCGGTGGAGCCCGGCTCCAGTAGGAGTCCGGGCGGAGCTGTGCTGTAGTTGATGTCGGCGGTGGAGCCCGGCTCCCGTAGGAGTCCGGGCGGAGCTGTGCTGTAGTTGATGTAGGCGATGGAGCCTGGCTCCCGTAGGAGTCTGGGCGGAGCTGTCCTGTAGTCGATGTCGGCGGCTGAGCCCGACTCCCGTAGGAGTCCGGGCGGAGCTGTGCTGTAGTTGATGTCGCGGTGGAGCCCGGCTCCCGTAGGAGTCCGGGCGGAGCTGTGCTGTAGTCGATGTCGGCGGCGGAGCCCGGCTCCCGTAGGAGTTCGGGCGGAGCTGTGCTGTAGTTGGTGTAGGCGGTGGCGCCCGGCTCCCGTAGGAGTCCGGGCGGAGTTCGCTTGCGGCTGAAGCTGTAGGAGTTCTCGATGACGGAGCCCGGCTCCCGTAGGTGTCCGGGCGGAGCTGTCATGTAGTCGATTCCGCTGAGGGTTTTGGCTGTGAGTATTTTATACCCAACACCAGTCCCCCTACTTCCGAGTTTGAATTTCAAACGAAGGAAGTACAGAGAGAGATGGGCACAGCCAGAACCGCCCCTTCGAATCCTGTGTACTGCCGCCTCCAGATATTTTGGCATTAAATGAGCGCGTGTCGGAGTCTTTTCGAATTGGAGCGGTATGAGGGGATGCTTCGAAAATCCCGCAGGTACTCTGGCCTAGGTACGGCACAATTATGATCCTGCCAACCGTCAGCCGCTTTTAGCCGTCTGCCAGGGGGAGTGGGACACGTGTCGGATGCGGGCTGGCCTGGGGGATTCGCGATCATTATGGTGCTGGATCCTAGGGTCTATTTAAACCCGTCCTCCCCCCTTTAGGTGTCCTACTCCATTCCTAAGTTTTCGCTGGTGTCCGTCTTCTCTTCGAGAGCCCTGCTTCAGTGAGCGTCTTCTCGAGCCGTAGGCGCCTCCCATTTCTCGTCCCCCTGGTCCCTCAGAGTAACATAGGTTAGTGCCAACCTTCCTCTCACCGCCTAGGGGCTTCTCCTCTCATCATTACTTTTGTGCCTCCCTCCGAGTTAGCCTTCAGCCTCTCGTTCCCCTTTCGATCCGTCCTTTTAGGGTCCTTTAGATTCTCCCTTCGAAACTGCTCAAAATGTCCTCTGGCTCTTCTGTCTCCGGCAGTTCCGAGAGTTCTTCTGCTTCAAACCCCTAGGTCCCTATCTCTGCGGATGAACACGCGTTCGGGGCTGGGCCTCGTCCGATTTTCGCACCGGGCGTTATTCCATGTTCGACGACTTCGGAGGAACTCCTTCTGATAAGGGTTCGGTATGGGGTTCCTCCGGAGTACTATCTGGAGCTACCTGGCCCCTCTGATCGGGCCAGCACTCCGCCTCCCAATCGCTTCTGTTTGTATCAGGAAGCATTCCGTGCCGGACTCCGGCTTCCGCTTCCTGCCTTTGTTGCTGCCTTCTTCTGCTTCTTGGACATATCTCTCGCTTCCGTGGCCCCGAACTCCTTTAGGTTTCTGATGGGGTTTCTCTCCCTCTGCCACATAGTCGAGGTTCAGCCATCCCTCTTTTTGTTTAGGTATTTTTACACTTTCAAACGCCATCCTTCGGTGAAGGACTGGTGGTACTTCTCTCCCCAGTTCGGTAAGAAGGGATTGCTGAAGGGTGCCCCTTCTTCGATTCACAATTGGAAGGGGAAATACCTCTTCGTCCACTGCCCAACCCTGGAACTGGGCCTGCCCCCTTGGGGTTCTCTGAGGGATTCCGTCCGTCGGGCTCCTAGCCTGGGGGAGGATGACCTCCAGGCCGCCCAGAAGCTTCTAACTTATCCCGCTCCTTCCCTTCCTAATCTTCTGAGGGAGCAGCTTCTTTTCAACATCGGCCTGAGCCCTCAGGATCCAGTGAGTATTCATCTTATCTTTTCTTTTCTTGCCTTCCTCTTCTTCTTCTCTTTACCTCTTTTTCCTTCCCACTCTCTTCTTTTTCTTTCTTTTTTCTTTTTCTTTTTTTTTTTTTTTTTTTTCGACTCTTGATTGATCGGTGTTGCTTCTTTTTCCCTTTTTTTTTCTTCCTTCTCCTTTTTCATTTCTCATCATTTTTTTTTTTAGCAATGGACGCCGAAGCGACGCGGATGCTCGTCAGGGGCATGAGAGCTCAGAAGAGAAAGGGCACGGTGGCCTTCAGATCGGCGAAGAGGGCCAGGGCGGAGGAGACGAGCTTGGCTGCACCCGTTCGGGCGACCCCGGCCATCGACATTCCTTCAGACGCTGAGCCAGTGGCTCCCCGGGCCTCCTCGAGGAGCCCGCCGGCTGGGGCCCCCGCTCCGGGGGTTCGCCCCACGGAGGTGCTTGCCACGGGGAGGAGGAGGAAATCGGTGGCTCGCAGGGTGAGTAGCCATCGAGCTGCTGCAGACGAGTCTGTCTACTCTGAGGAGGGATCGGAGAACCCCTTCAACGATAGGGACTTGATCAGGCGGCTGCTCGACGGCTGCATCCTGTCCGACGTCGTGGAGAGGATCGACCGCACCGATCCTGAGCAGCGGGCTTGGGACTCCTTGGGGTCCTTCCTCGAGGTAAGCGGATATTTATTTACACGGTCACTCGGCCTTTGTCGTAATTCTCTATCCGTTCTTGCAGATTGGGCACCAGCTCTTCGCCTATGTCGAGGCGACGAGCCGCATGAGAAGGGACCTCCTTCAGGCGGAGGAACACTGCCAAGCCGAGGTTGCTCGCCTCCAAGCGAAGATGGCCGAAGTAGTCGCCCTCCAGGAGGCCCTGGAAAGAGAAAGGCAAGCCCAGGAAGAGGAGAGACGGATCTTGGAGGAGTCGGCGAGGAAGGCGGAGGCCGAGGTCGCCCATTTGGTCGAGCAAACTCCAGTTCTGATCTCGAAGGCCAGGGCTCTTGCGGTGGAGGAATTCAAGGCCTCCGCGGAGATGAGGGTCCTGAATGTCTAGTTCGGCCAGGAGGCGTTCACCAAGGGGTTCGAGCTCTGCCAAGAGAAGGTGGCCAGCAAATTCCCCGAACTCGACCTCGGCTTTCTTGAGGAGTCTGAAGATGAGGCCGGCCCCTCGTCCGCCGCCACCGCGGTCGCACCCCCCGCGCCGAGTTCTCCACCTCCTACCCCTGAGGTCTGAGACCTCTGATCCTATGCCCTTATTTTGTTGCCATATTTCCTTTCTGTTTGTCTTCAAAATTATTCAATCAATAAAGTCGAATTTCTTGTTGTGGATGGCTTCTCCTTCCCCCTCCTCCCTCTTTCTGCTTTTCTTCTTGTAATGAGTCGATCTTTGATGCTTGCATCTTTCGATGGCAGTGCCCTGCTGAAGCTCTCCCCTTGCCCCTGGGGGTCTCGCTGAAATCGATAATCCAGTGGTTGAAAAAAGAGGTCCTTCACCTGACGAAGAAGTTGAAGAAGTCGGAAGGCGAGCTCCGCAAATCGAGAGAAGGCCATTCTGAAGCCGCCACTGAGGCCGCCCACTTTCGGAGTCTCCATGTGAAGGCGATCATGGATTACAGCCGGAGGAAGGCGAACTTCACAAAGGAGCTCGAGGAATGCAAGAAGAGCACCAGCGATCAAATTTGGGCTCAAGAAGCCAGGATCAGCGCCCTTAAGGTGGAACTATCAGCTGCGAAGAGGAAGATCGGCCAGCTGGAAGGAAACTCATCCCGGCTCTTGGCCTGGGTTGATGATGGACAGAAGTGGTCGCAGAAGGTCTCCGACCTTCAGAAGCAGCTTCAGGACACCGAGATGAGCCACGACGTGCAACGGGCCAGCTGGCACCGGCAAGTGGAAGAGTACAAAGGGAGATTCCAGACGGCGGCTGACGAGGTCGTTCGTCTCCAGAGGCAGCTGGTCAATAGGGTGCAGCTTACTTCCGCCCAAGATTTCGAAGAGCTCCAAGCCCTGAGAGGCACTGTTGAAGGGATTTCTGTCTCCCTCGGGGAGAAGACAGCCGAGCTGCAACAAGTGAAGATCCATCTGGCACTTGAGCGGAAGGCCGTCGTAGATGCAGAGGCGGAGTCCGAGGTTTTGCGGAAGTGGCATCGAGAAGTGGAGGCTGAGAGCCAGCAACTTCGTCAGGCGCTCCAGGACGCGCTGCGAAAGAGGGAAGAACTAGAAGAAGCAATGGAGAACCTGAGGCAGTCCTGGTTGAGGGATGGAGTAGATAACCCTAGGTCGGAGGGAGCAGGGCCTCTTTAGAGCTCTTTTGTCTTTATATCTTATCATGTAGTTACTTCCTTTTTGTCGTTTTGTCCTTCTTTCCTTGGCCGTCCTGGCCTTGTAGTGTGTATATCGAAAATGGAAAAAAGAGCGTTTTGTGTTACCTCATCCACGCGTCGCACTGATATTGTTGTCTGCTGAACCTTTCTTGTCGTTTGACTTGTTTGACGTAGACGTCGTCGTGGGGGGTGGGGCTTTTTCCTTTCATCTGATCTTGTTACGCGGCCGAGTTTCGTCACCATTAACCCTTGCTGTAGAAGTTGCGGATGGAGCCCGGCTCCCGTAGGAGTCCGGGCGAAGTCTTCCTTGTAGGCGGAACCCGACTCCCGTAGGAGTCCGGGTGGAGTCTTCCTTGGCGTAGGAACCCGGCTCCCGTAGGAGTCCGGGTGAAGTCTTCCTTGGCGGCGGAACCCGGCTCCCGTAGGAGTCCGGGTGAAGTCTTCCTTGTCGTTGGAACCCGGCTCCCGTAGGAGTCCGGGTGAGGCCTACCTTGTCGTTGGAACCCGGCTCCTGTAGGAGTCCGGGTGAGGCCTTCCTTGGCATAGGAACCCGGCTCCCGTAGGAGTCCGGGCCTTCCATTTTGCTCGAGCCGACGTGAGGTTCTCCTCTCATTATCAGCCTGGCTTGTGGGGGTGCGTTAGGGCACTGTAAGGCCTCTCCCCCATCCGGTCTAAAAGAACCGGGCCTTCGACTTTGCTCATGTTAGGACGAGGTTCTCCTCCTGTCCCTGACATGGCTGTGGGGGCACATTAGGGCATTGTAAGGCCTCTCCCCCCATCCGGTCTAAAAGAATCGGGCCTTTGATTTTGCTCAAGTTAGGGCGAGGTTTTCCTCCTGTCCCTAACAGGGCTGTGGGGGCACATTAGGGCGTTGTAAGGCCTCTCCCCCCATCCGGTCTAGAAGAACCGGGCCTTTGACTTTGCTCATGTCAGGATGAGGTTCTCCTCCTGTTCCTGACATGGCTGTGGGGGCACATTAGGGTGTTGTAAGACCTCTCCCCCCATCCGGTCTAAAAGAACCGGGCCTTCGACTTTGCTCATGTCAGGACGAGGTTCTCCTCCTGTTCCTGACATGGCTGTGGGGGTACATTAGGGCGTTGTAAGGCCTCTCCCCCCATCCGGTCTAAAAGAATCGGGCCTTTGACTTTGCTCAAGTTAGGGCGAGGTTTTCCTCCTATTCCTAACAGGGCTGTGGGGGCATATTAGGGCGTTGTAAGGCCTCTCCCCCCATCCGGTCTAAAAGAATCGGGCCTTTGACTTTGCTCATGTCAGGATGAGGTTCTCCTCCTGTTCCTAACATGGCTGTGGGGGCACATTAGGGTATTGTAAGGCCTCTCCCCCCATCCGATCTAGAAGAATCGGGCCTTTGACTTTGCTCATGTCAAGACGAGGTTCTCCTCCTATTCCTGACATGGCTGTGTTTTTGGAGGGATCATATCCAGTCATAATACATCCACACCAGGTGGGAAAGGCATGTTAGGTAGAAAGAAAAATAGATTCAAGGTGAAATCGTAAGTGATACATTTACAGTTTTCCCGCTCCTCCTTGAGGCCCTCCGGTGATGGAGTCGATGGTCCCGATGGGAGGCCGGTCCCCGGGCTGCTCCTTCCTTTTCTGCGGTTCAGGCTGTGGGAGGGCTCTTGGCCGGTCTCCTCTACCCTCAGGCCTGCGGCGGATGAATCTGTCGAGTCGACCTCGCCGAATGAGCTCCTCGATCTCGTCCTGGAGCTGGATGCATTCCTCCGTGTCGTGGCCGTGGTCGCGGTGGTAGAGGCAGAACTTGTTGGGGTTGCGCTTCCCGGGGTGTGTGCGCATCCTCTCCGGCCTAGGGAGCTGCTTTCTGACCTCCATCAGTACCTGGGCCTTTGAGGCATTGAGAGGGGCATAGTTGCAGAATTTCCCTGGTGGGGAGCCCCGCCGAACCCCGCGGTCCAGGCTTCTCTGCCTGCATGCCCGGGGTGGGGTATGGGCGTGCCTATGTCCAGGAGGGGAGCGGAAACGTGGCCGGGCTTCCTTCGGCCTTTTCTCAACTGCGGGCTTACTCGAATCTCCCACTTGACGCTCCCTTGCTGTCTCTTCGTCCTTCATTTTGAAGGCTTCTTCCGCCCAGGCGTATCCTTCAGCCCGAGCCAGTAAATTGGCAAAATCTCTGGGGTACTTCTTCTCCAGGGAGTACAAAAGATCATTCTTCTGAAGGCCGCCTTTCAGGGCGGCCATGGCAACTGACTGGTCCAAGTTCCGGACCTCCAACACTGCGATATTAAAGCGGTTGACGTAGGCCCGTATGGACTCCCCTTCCCTCTGCTTGTGTTGATGAGGGACTCCGAACCCTTCCAGGGACGCCGGCTGCTGACAAAATGGGCCACAAATTGAAGCCGGGTACCAGTTCCTCGCTGCTCCCTTCAAAGTAGATGGGAAAGCCCGGCATAAGATGGCGTCAGGAGCGCCGTGAAGCAGCATCATCGTCCGGAAGGCCTCCAGATGATCGACCGGGTCTGAAGTCCCATCGTAGCTTTCGAACTGGGGAAGCTTGAAGTTTGGCAGGATAGGTTCCTGCATGATCATTTGAGAGAAGGGAGAGTCAGTGCAAATATTTTCACCATAAGCAGGGGGCGCGTGGCGGAGTTCTTCAATCCGTCGGTTCATCTCCTGGAGCCTCCGATCCAGGAAATCCTTTCGACTTCGAGTCTCGAGAGTCCTTTGGCAGTACGGGGGCATGGATCTTCCAGGGGTGAAGTCATGATCCGATTGAGGGCTCTCTACCCTCGGATTTGTTTTCTCGGGGAGGACGGGGCGGCTGGCCCAGGTGGCCCGCCCCACCGTCGGGTTCTGGCATTCCGGAGATGCCCCTTCCGGATGCGCCGACGCCTGCGGTTGCTGCTGCTGCATTGCTTGTACGGCTTCGACGAGGCCTCTGACCTGCTGTGCCAGCAAGTCAAATTGCTCCGCGCCGACCGCCACCGCCGGAGGGGGAGGAGGAGGAGGCTGAGAAACTGGAGGGGAGGCCGGAGCCTGAGATCTGGCCGCGAAGGCCGTGGACCGTCGGGTGGATGCCTTGCGAGGAGGCATCGAGTGTCGATCTCGCGGGGGAAGATTAGGAGTGGGTGACGGAGAGATGGTCGGAGGTGGCTCTGTTGAACACTCCTTTAAGAATAAGGGTGCTGCGAAGACATAGCCCCTTCCTCTAGCGCCAATCCTGTTGGTGCAAAAATCTGCCTGCGCCGGAGAAGCTGGAGCTGGGGAAGCCGCGGTCGCCGTCGGGACCTGCAAAGGAAGTCTAAACCGGAGGTGGGGTTGCTCCGGCAAGACCCTCCGACGCTCAAGTCAGTTCTCTGCCTCAACAAGAATGGAGTGCTCGAATGGAGAATTTAGCAGAGTTTTGAGATAAGAAATGAGCTTAGAGAATAACGTATCTGGATCCCCCCCTTTTTATAGGCAAAGGAAGTAACGGATTGATGGCGACGTCTGTAACCGTCTGGTCGTGGGCCGCCCATAGTCAGGGAGAATTTATTGCGAAGGGTAGTGGAGCAGAATCGTGGCTATCACCGCAGCTCGCCACGTGGAATCAGTTGCGAGGAGTGGAGTAGCATCCGTTGTCGTGACTTGCCAGCGGATGGGAGAATCGCCCGACATCCGTCGCAAGAGGTGGAGTAGGTTCGTGGCCATTATTGTGGCCTGCCAGGGGGTAGTGGAGCTGTGCGGAATCCGCCACAGGAAGTGGAGCAGAGCTGCGGTGGTTACTGTGGCCTGTCAGGGAATGATGGAGCTGCGCGGAATCCACCACAGGAAGTGGAGCAGGATCGTGGCCGTTATGGTGGCCTGCCAGGGGGTGCAGATCCATCGGCTAAAGTTTGGCAGCGATCGGAGTCCGGCCCCCGTAGGAGTCCGGGCATGGTCTTCCTGCAATTAGAGTTAAAGGTGGAGTCCGACTCTTGTAGGAGTCCGGACGGGGCTTACCAGCAGTCGTTGTTGAGGACGGAGCCCGGCTCCCGTAGGAGTCCGAGCGGAGTCTGCTTGCGGCTGCAGTTGTTGGTGTCGAGGATGAAGCCCGGCTCCCATAAGAGCACGGGCGAAGTCTCCTTGCAATTAAAGTCAGAGGGGAGGTCCGGCTCCCGTAGGAGTCCGGACGAGGCCTACCAGCGGTTGATGCTGAGGACGGAGCCCGGCTCTCGTAGGAGTTCGGACGGAGCTATCCTGCAGTCAATGTCGGCGGCGGAGTCCGGCTCCCGTAGGAGTCCGGGCGGAGTTCGCTTGCGGCTGAAGCTGTAGTCGATGTCAGAGGTGGAGCCCGGCTCCCGTAGGAGTCCGGGCAGAGCTGTGCTGTAGTTGATGTCGATGGTGGAGCCCGACTCCCGTAGGAGTCCGGGCGGAGCTGTCCTGTAGTCGATGTCAGCGGCGGAGCCCGGCTCCCGTAGGAGTCCGGGCGGAGCTGTGCTGTAGTTGATGTCGGCGGTGGAGCCCGACTCCCGTAGGAGTCCGGGCGGAGCTGTGCTGTAGTTGATGTAGGTGGTGGAGCCCGGCTCCCGTAGGAGTCCGGGCGGAGCTGTCCTGTAGTCGATGTCGGCGGTGGAGCCCGACTCCCGTAGGAGTCCGGGCGGAGCTGTGCTGTAGTTGATGTAGGCGGTGGAGCCCGGCTCCCGTAGGAGTCCGGGTGGAGCTGTCCTGTAGTCGATGTCGACGATGGAGCCCAGCTCCCGTAGGAGTCCGGGTGGAGCTGTGCTATAGTTGATGTCGGCGGTGGAGCCGGACTCCCGTAGGAGTCCGGGCGGAGCTGTCCTGTAGTCGATGTCGGCGGCAGAACCCGGCTCCCGTAGGAGTCTGGGCGGAGCTGTGCTGTAGTTGATGTAGGCGGTGGAGCCCGGCTCCCGTAGGAGTCCGGGCGGAGCTGTCCTGTAGTCGATGTCGGCGGCGGAGCCCGGCTCCCGTAGGAGTCCGGGCGGAGCTGTGCTGTAGTTGATGTCGGCGGTGGAGCCCGGCTCCCGTAGGAGTCCGGGCAGAGCTGTGCTGTAGTTGATGTAGGCGGTGGAGCCCGGCTCCCGTAGGAGTCCGGGCGGAGTTGTCCTGTAGTCGATGTCGGCGGTGGAGCCCGGCTCCCATAGGAGTCCGGGCGGAGCTGTGCTGTAGTTGATGTCGGCGGTGGAGCCCGGCTCCCGTAGGAGTCCGGGCGGAGCTGTCCTGTAGTCGATGTCGGTGGTGGAGCCCGGCTCCCGTAGGAGTCCGGGCGGAGCTGTGCTGTAGTCGATGTCGGCGGCGGAGCCCGGCTCCCGTAGGAGTCCGGGCGGAGCTGTGCTGTAGTTGGTGTAGGCGGTGGAGCCCAGCTCCCGTAGGAGTCCGGGCGGAGTTCGCTTGCGGCTGAAGCTGTAGGAGTTCTCAGTGACGGAGCCCGGCTCCCGTAGGTGTCCGGGCGGGGCTGTGATGTAGTCGATTCCGCTGAGGGTTTCGGCTGTGAGTATTTTATACCCAACAGTTATCATATAATTCATCTATTTGATCCTAATGCTCGAGGATGATCTAGGATTTAGCTATCAATCCTAGATAAGTCATCCACATAGTATTTTAATCTTTTTTAAATCCATCACATGAATTATTCGGGCCTAGATTTTCCTAAATTGAAATACACTGATGCATATCTCCTACTAATTCAGAGGGGTCAATCCCATCTTAACTCACGCACCGACTTGACAAGTACTTGACTACACCCAAAAGCTTTTCATTACTGAATTAGAAACTCAGTTAGTTTAGCATCAAAGTATAGTGAGTTGCTTGCAAGTTACCGTGGTGATCTCAGATCGAAGGGACACTTATACCCATATCCTTCGTGAGCTACCCTTGACAGTAGAGTGCTCCATAGTTGGTCATGTTCAGTGATGATGTACTCTTATATCTCATCTGCATGCCATACGAGTAACTCCATATCATTTGTTTACGAGAATAACCAACACATATGGCACACAACGACCTACACTTGATGTCGCTATCATCCTAGTAATAGCATATCGTTTAATCGTGAACTAATTTAAGAACTATGTGATAAATCTTCCTTTATCGATCAAAGTAGTCTTAAGGACTTCATCACAATATAGGAGTTCGTTAGAAAATATATCTTTGTGACAAAAAATATCAAATAATTTTTATTATTTATCAATTCATATACATTTATAATTAGCACAATTGTCAAACGATTGACTTTAGGACATAATTCCTAACAACTCCCACTTGGACTAAAGCCAATCAGTATAGTATCACATACCTATCTTTGATTTATTATCTCAGAACTCCTAGATACTGAGGCTTTAGTAAAGAGGTTGGTTAAGTTCTTCTTTATGTTGATCTTCTAAAGATTGACGTCACCTTAACAGGTTTTCTGAATAAGATGGTAGCGATGTAAAATACTTGGTAAACTAATGGAACTTCGGCTCCTTGGTATGAGCTATGACTCTGATGCTGTACATTACAGTAGGACCATTATTAGAGGATGCCACTCCTAGTTTGTCAGTGAACCTGTATAATCACACGGCTTTCTTGCAAGCATCGAATGCTGCAATACATTCTGCCTCATAATTTAAATTTGGCTATATTTTTCTGCTTGGAACCTTTCCAGCAGATTACTCCATTATTTAGGATAAGGATCTATTCCGACACATTTTTGCTATTATTATGTCCAACTAAAAATTGAAATCATATTCCATAAGTTTTAAGTCAAATTCTCCATAATTGAGTCATCGATCCTTAGTATTTTTCAAATACCTAAGGATGTCCTACCAATGATTCTAATCCGAATCTTACAAGTATCCACTCACTACCTTAATGAGTATACTATATCCGATCTCATACATGGTGTATATGATAGAATAAATTTTACTCATAAACACCCTATGTATATTGGATTGGAAAAACCCAAGCAGCCTCTTAGATCTATCTTTATAGATCTTCATCACTAGGATAAGAGAGGCTTTTCTCAAAATCCTTTATGGAGAACAATAATAACAGTAAAATCTTTATTTCCTGTAATGTAAGGAATGTCATTCTTAATTAAGAAAATTTTATTCATATACAAGACAAGAAATATGCTAATAGAACTATTAACCTATTTATATTTGCAGGATTCTTCTTCGTTCTCAAGGAAGCCATACATTTTGATCACTTATCAAAATGCACATTTTAACTCCAAAATATTTGACATTGCCACAAGAGAAAATATCTTGTTATGGTCAATATCGTAATGTTGACAATATCCTTAGACAACCAAACGAGCTTTTTAGATCTCCACCTTGTCATCTACGCTACTCTGATCCTATTGATGATCCACTTACACTCTATGGGCTTTATCCTTTCGAGTGGATCAATGAGTGTCCATACACCGTTGACCTTCATGGACTCTATTTCGGACCTATGGCTCCTAGCCATTATTTGGAGTCGAACCTCTGCATGACATCCATGTAGGTGATTAAATCCTTGATGTTCTCACAAGTTCAACAAGTTCACATTTCGAACCTAGATACCGAAGTATCTATCTGATGGATGCAGTACTCTATCAGGTCTCCTTAATGGTGCTTTACAATGAATTCCAAGTTTGATCTAATTAGTTCTATGGGTTTACTAGATTGTGTCAGTTCTTCTACCTGTCAAACTTCATAAGTTCTACATTAAAAATATCAGTATCTTTAGCAAGGTACGCCGTTTCTAAAAAAAATACCGAACAACTTTTGTTCTTTAGCAACGTAGAAGTTATATCCCCTAGATTCTTTTGGGTTATCCTACAAAATAATATATATAGGATCAGGATCCAAGCTAATCGATCTGTAAATGCTCGACATAAATCAATTACTTTCAAACCTTAAGGTAAGAGAATATTGGCTTATGCCTAATCCATATCTCATATGAAATTATTGCGACTGATTAATTCAGAATCTAATTTAGAACATAACAAGCAGTCTTAAGAGCATAACTTGAAAAGGAGACTAGTAGACTTTTAAACCCCATCATGGATCGAACTATATCTAACAAAGTTGATTCCAACAGGAGAGAATCCTATTCTCTTTCAGATATGTCAAAACTTATTTGAAATGCATTCTCCTCTTTGGTCTAACCGAAGAATTTTAATGCTCTTCCAAGTTTGTTTTTCTACCTCATTATGGACTTATTTTAACATTTCAAATAATCTAAATTTATGGCAAACATGTTCGTAGATCCAATACATCAGCATGTACCAGATTCAGAATATCATTGGTTCATTTATCTTTTTTAGTAAAAGGTGACTTGATCATCTTACTAAGGAGATAGGATTGACAGATTGATAATGATTCACAATCATTGACTTAGAGAATTATCTCTTGTTGATCCTATTCTTGTTTGATGATCGAGCCTAAACTGCCAAAGATAGGCTTTCATGACATTATCTACTTCAAAGAGTTTGTTTGTTTGTGTACAATACACTAACAGGCAGTGACTATTCACAAATATCATTTCTTAGTTGTCCATATGATTTTGACATCATTCATAATGAAATCAAAAAAATTATTAGACAATAGTGACAATTACTAAAATGATATTGTTAGAATTGAAAATAGGTTTAAAAATTTCTAAAATCAGGATTAGAACATAACTTCCAACTCTAATGTTCAGAAATCTCTTGCACTTTTCAAACTTTCTACTAACTTGAAGTCGTTGCAATAATTTGCATGGATTTATGATATCCAATATGCAGGTTGTAGTATCACAGATAGAGAAATCACAAGGTGTTATCATATAAATATCTTGTTCAACAATCTTTTGCTGATTTTTCTTCCTTAGCCTATTCGGATCAAGTGACTCTGCCAAACCAGGTTAACCTTAGACTCTTTTCTCAGTTCGGACTCATTAGCCTAAGCACGACTCTTTTGCACCTTCTTTTTTCTTTTCTTTCTTAAAGAATTATTGCCTCACTGAAGACGTATCTTCAGATGTGCGAAAGAATTTCTTTAATATTTGAAGAATTTTCTCCCACTAAGCATCATCGAATTTACAACTAAATTCATATTTTTTGCTGCTCTAAAAAATACCATATGGTGATTGATCATGTGGCTACTTCTGATAAGTGCCTTTGATCGCATCATATGTGTTGGATGTGAAAACTTCAGATGCTGAATCTATAATTATATTTAGAATCCATTTGTGCTCTAGAACTTTTTGCAACTTTCGATATCAATAATCGAAATTAGGTCCTATAAATCAATCACTGTCAAACAGTGAATGGAGCAACGAACATCTAGCTATAACTAAAAAAAAATTACCAGATCTTTATGTTTACGAATTGATAAGCCTAAAGACTTGAACTTTAGTCTAAAGATTCTCTCACTATTTTAGTCGAATTAGTAGCCTCTACCTCAAATCTGAGAAATTACCTTAATTTTTTAGCGGATACTTGAATCCACACAGACTGCATACAAGTTTGAGGATGGCTCGATCAACCCATATGCATCTATGGATAGATTCTCAACCAATTATTTTTTTAAACAATTTTTAGTAATTAATTTTACCTCAGATTTTATTTCAGTAGGCGATGGGCCTCCACTGAAAGTTTCGATTAGGTCAAACCATTAACATGAACCTACTCAATATTTCTAACTAATGAATAATCAGGCCCGGGGATGGCTCGATCAATCCAACCATCATCAAATAGTACAACAGAGTCATCATATGATGAATGATAATTCTATTATTCAGAGAGAACACCAGACGGATGGTGCCTGCAATATCAATCAGAAATAATAGATCCATTATCATTCATCTTAATGAGAGACTATGATCTAGTTATCCTCATAACTAGCTCATTTTATGAACCTAATAATTTAGAGAATTTAAGAATTAGTTTAGAGAAGAGATGAGAAGAGATCAACCAGTAAACCAAATCCTCCCACTGACTTCACCAAGTCATTGAATTGGATCAGGTCATGCTGGTTGAAATGGCACCTACATCAGTCACACTGATCAACCTTAATGACATGGATCAACTCGAATCACTTAGTGGTCTAATCAAGACATAATTCACTAAATTGGCCAGGTAAGTGAGATCGGTGGGAGGGTCTGCTAAGCTTGCCTTAGACACTATCGAAATGGCTAGGTAAGCCACTCCTAACTAAAAATCACTAGTCGAAATGTCGAACTTACCTTAGACATCAATTGGTTAATTAATTTCGATTTGACCAACCTAATGATTCAAATTCAACTACTAAGCCATAATCAAGATTTATTTGGTCTGATCAAAGTCATGGACTTGACCATCTACAACTATTGTATTGATTCTAAAAAAATCCAGATTTTAATCTAATTCAATATTTGGTTATATTTAATCAATTTCTCTAGTTAGTCCATTAACTCTTTGATTCTAATCTTAGGTCTAACCCAATTAAGAGGACCTGATCTAAGCTAACCCATGCCCCCATGTTTTATGCGAATGTCATTAGATCTTAAATCATAATTCTAGATCAAATCGATTCTATACTTAATTTTCAATTAAATTTTGCATCAACATGGTTAAAGTTTTGAAAATAATTTTCACATGTAAATCATAAAATCTTTTAGATCAAATCTAAAATTTTTATGATTTCAAATCAAAATAATTTTGATGAAACAAGATTAGATGTAACTAACTTTTTCACAACTTACATCACATACAACAACACCTAGGGTTTCAAGATCTAGAGTTTTGCAAGAAAGTAAGTTCTTCCTTTCACGTTCTTCTTCATGAGATCTAGTCACATGGCCCCCCTACACATCATAAGAGTAGCCCATCGAATGGAAGAAAGGGCCTTTAAACTCTTCTTGCTCCTATAATCGGACGGCCTGATGGTCAATCCAATCCAAGTACTTGCTAATCGGATCATCTAATCTAATCACATATCATATATGCTTGAATTTAGATCAAATCTAAATTACATTAGATCTGATTATAATCTTAGATCACATTTAAATCAGATTATAAATATCACATGCATGACATAAAATCTGATTTTATCAACGATAAGCACAAACTAGGACAATCTTTTCATTGTAAGGGACAAACCCTACAGTAGGACAACCTTATGTTAGTTTATGTGATCAATTATTAATTAAATTTAGATCAAAATATCATATATCAGATCTAAATAAAATTAAAATTCAGATTTAATATGCACATAAATCATGTCAAACGAACCTAGGCTCTGATACCACTGTTGGGATGCATAGGCGATTTCATGCATGTATTTTATAAATTTTTCGAAAAATTATAGCAGAAGATAACTAGATTAATTAAATTAATCTAACATGTATATGATTTAATCATCAAATTAATCTACTCTAAGATCTATAATATGCTATATTACATATAAAATCTAAAATAATCTAAAGATAAAATCAACATGCATGCATGTGAGCAGTAGATCACATCTACTTTTAATTTGAGTTCAGAACTACATACCTGATCATGGGTAGATGATATCTACTATTGAGAGACATAATGGAGAGGATCCTTGCTGGTTGCTTGCAGCCGCACACACATCCAGTCTCTACGGGAAATCCACTAGAAGCTCCCATCTGATCAGTCTTCTCGGGAGTGCTAGCTCGTGCGAAGACCTTCTTCTTGATTGATTTGGATCCTTTCTTCAAACCTCTGAAATCTTTTCAAAAGTTGAAGATCAACTTCTAGAAAAGATGAAGAGGTGAAAGAAAAATAAAGAAGAAAATAATTATTTTCTAATTTACTTCCCAAATCCTTAGAACCAAAAATCTGAAATTTAGATTTTTACACACACCCCAAGAGAAAGGACCCTCCTCTCTATTTTTCACATCATGAACTATACCCAAACTTCTACCACATGAAGAGCTCTTTTCTGATATCTTACACACAAAAAAAAACTATAAAATTCCCTTTTATAGGTGTGTAAAGTGGTAGGGTGAAGAGTCCTAGTGATCCTGGACTCTTACAGGATTTTGCCTCCCTTCATAATTCCATATCCCAAAACATACCAAAAAATTATAAGACATCCCTTCCCATATTTTTTTATAGTAAATTAGTTCTCTATATAATCTTTCATAAAAAAATCTCCTCAAAATATCATACATATAAGGAGAAATAAATCTATTAGAATGGAGAGGTTGATCTAGATGAGAACAGATTCTCCTGACAAAAAATATTTTGAAATCTAATTTTAGAATTTTTCTTTTATCAAAACTAAATTAAATTTATATGTGAGATAGATAATGAAAATAACTCTTTGATGTGAAAAACTTTTACACAAAATAATTTTGTGTGTGGAGATATATGGTATGCAATCTAGGTTGGTGCAGGGAGAAGAGTCCTATTCCAATAAGGACTCTAAGTTTCTTTATTTGGATCCAAACCAAATCATATCTGGTTTAGCCCAAATAAAATATATGAAACCAATCTAATTAGATTCATAAATTTATAATCAAATTTTAATCAAATTAAAAATTGATTGAATCAAAATCTTGATCAAATCAGAGATAATTCTCTCTTAGCGATTAGGTCATCTCATAACCTAATCGGGTCAAACCTAATTGAATCTAACTCAATTAGATTTTATTTAATCTTCTTTACTTAATCAAATTGAGCTAATTAATAATTTAATTACTAATTAATTTTCTATTAATTTATTAATACTTGATGAATTAATTTATTATAATTTTTGCATAAGTTTAACCATCAATCAAATTGATGATTAAGTCCTTGAATGATTCTCAATCGTTGATCAGCCATATGATCAGTCAAAAAAATTTTTTGAGTGTGACCCCATAGGTTTGACTCTAAGCTGGTAGTACAAGAATACCTTTCTGAACCAATTGATATAACCATCTAGCAATGATGACTCGACATCCGGATAGGTCGAATGAAGGCGAAGCAACAATCAAGAACCTATTGACGTATGGTTACCGTATAATTCATCCTTTTGACGCTAATACTCGAAGATGACCTAAGATTTAACTGTCAATCTTAGATAAGTTATCCATATTATATTTCAATCTTTTTCAAATCCATCACATGGATTACTCGGGCCCAGGTTTTGCTAAATTGGAATACACTGATGCATATCTCCTACTAATACGGAGGGCCCAATCCTATCTTGACTCATGCACTGACTTGACAAGTACTTGATTGTACCAAAAAATATTCTGTTACTGAATTAGAAACTCAATTAGTCCAGCATCAAAGTACAGTGAGTTGCTTGCAAGTCATCGTGGTGATCTCAGATCGGAGGGACACTTATATCCATACCCTTTGCGAGCTACCCTTGACAGCAGAGTGCCCTACAATTGGTCACGTTCAGTGATGATGTACTCCTATATCTCACTTGCATGCTATACCAGTATCTCCATACCATTTGGTTACGAGGATAACCAATGCATATGGCACACAACGATCTATACTTGATATCGTTATCGTCTTAGTAATAGCATATCGTTTGATCGCGAACTAATTTAAGGACTACGCGATAAATCCTCCTTTATTGATTAAATAGTACTAAGGACTTTGTTGGGTATAAAATACCCTCCGCCGAAGTTCTCAGCGGGATTGACCCTTGCAGGTCCCCTCCAACTTTCGACTATCGGAAGACTCCGCCTGGACTCCTACGGGAGCCGGGCTCCGTCACCAACTCCAACTGCAGGTAAACTCCGCCCGGACTCCTATGGGAGCCGGGCTCCATCCCCGACTTCAACTGCAGGAAGACTCCGCTCGGACTCCTACGGGAGTCAAGCTCCGTCACCAACTCCAACTACTGGTAAGCTCCGCCCGGACTCCTACGGGAGCCGGGCTCCATCCCCGACTTCAACTGCAGGAAGACTCCACCCGGACTCCTACAGGAGCTGGGCTCCGTCACCAACTCCAACTGCTGGTAAACTCCGCCCGGACTCCTATGGGAGCCGGGCTCCGTCTCCGACTTCAACTGCAGGAAGACTCTGCCCGGACTCCTACGGGAGCCGGGCTCCGTCACCAACTCCAGCTGCTGGTAAGCTCCACCCGGACTCCTATGGGAGCCGGGCTCTGTCCCCGACTTTAACTGCAGGAAGACTCCGCCCGAACTCCTACGGGAGCCGGGCTCCATCACCAACTCCAACTGCTGGTAAGCTCCGCCCGAACTCCTACGGGAGCTGGGCTCCATCCCCGACTTCAACTGCAGGAAGACTCCGCCCGGACTCCTACGGGAGCCGGGCTCCGTCACCAACTCCAACTGCTGGTAAGCTCCGCCCGGACTCCTACGGGAGCCGGGCTCCATCCCCGACTTCAACTGCAGGAAGACTCCGCCTGGACTCCTACGGGAGCCGGGCTCCATCACCAACTCGAACTGCTGGTAAGCTCCGCCCGGACTCCTACGGGAGCCGGGCTCCGTCCCCGACTTCAACTGCAGGAAGACTCCACTCGGACTCCTACGGGAGCCGGGCTCTGTCCCCAACTCCAACTGTTGGTAAACTCTGCCCGGACTCCTACGAAAGCCAGGCTCCATCTCCGACTTCAACTGCAGGAAGACTCCACCCGGACTCCTACGGGAGCCAGTTTTCGTCACCAACTCCAGCTACTGGTAAGCTCCGCCCGGACTCCTATGGGAGCCGGGCTCCATCCCCGACTTCAACTGCGGAAAAACTCCGCCCGGACTCCTACGGGAGCCGGGCTCCGTCCATAACTCCAACCGCTGGTAAGCTCCGCCCGGACTCCTACGGGAGCCGGGCTCCGTCCCCAACTTCAACAGCTGGCAGGCTTCTTCCGGACTCCTACGGGAGCCGGACCTCGCCCCTGACTTTAATTGCAGGAAGACTCTACTCGGATTCCTATGGGAGCCGGGCTCCGTCCTCAACTCCAACGGCTGCAGGCAGACTTTGCCCGGACTCCTACGGGAGCCGGACTCCGCCCGCGACTCCGACTGCAAGTAGGCTCCGCCCGGACTCCTACGGGAGCCGGGCCTCATCCTCAATTTCAACTACCGAAAAGCTGCATCCGGACTCCTACGGGAGCCGGACTTCGCCCACGACTTCAACGACAAGGAAGACTCCGTCCGAACTCCTACGGGAGCCAGGCTCCGTCACCAACTCCAACTGCTGGTAAGCTCCGTCCGGACTCCTACGGGAGCCAGACTTCGCCTTTGATTTTAATTGCAGGAAGACTCCACCCGGATTCCTACGGGAGCCAAGCTCCGTCTTCGACTCCAACGGCTGCAGATAGACTTCGTCCGGACTCCTACGGGAGCCGGACTCCGCCCACGACTTCAACCGCAAGTAGACTCCGCCCAGACTCCTACGGGAGCCAGGCTCCGTCCTCAACTTCAACTGCTGGTAAGCCTTGTCCGGACTCCTACGGGAGCCGGACTTCGTCTTTGATTTTAATTGCAGGAAGACTCCGCCCAGATTTCTACGGGAGCCGGGCTCCGTCCTCGACTCCAACGGCTGCAGATAGACTTCGTCCGGACTCCTACAGGAGCCGGACTCCGCCCACGACTTCAACCGCAAGTAGACTCCACCCGGACTGCTACGGGAGCCGGGCTCCATCCTCAACTTCAACTGCTGGTAAGCCTTGTCCGGACTCCTACGGGAGCCAGACTTCGCCTTTGATTTTAATTGTAGGAAGACTCCGTCCGGATTCCTACGGGAGCCGGGCTCCATCCTCGACTCCAACGACTGCAGACAGACTTCGTCCGGACTCCTACGGGAGCCAGACTCTGCCCACGACTTCAACCGCAAGTAGACTTCGTCTGGACTCCTACGGGAGCCGAACTCCGCCCACGACTTCAACCGCAAGTAGACTTCGTCCGGACTCCTACGGGAGCCGGACTCCGCCCACGACTTCAACCGCAAGTAGACTCTGTCCAGACTCCTACGGGAGCCGGGCTCCGTCCTCAACTTCAACTGCTGGTAAGCCTTGTCCGGACTCCTATGGGAGCCGAACTTCGCCTTTGATTTTAATTGTAGGAAGACTCCGCCCGAATTCCTACGGGAGACGGGCTCCATCCTCAACTTCAACTGCTGGTAAGCCTTGTTCGGATTCCTACGGGGGCCGGACTTCACCTTCGATTTTAATTGCAGGAAGACTCCGCCCGGATTCCTACGAGAGCCAGGCTACATCCTCGACTTCAACGGCTGTAGACAGACTTCGTCCGGACTCCTATGGGAGCCAGACTCCGCCCACGACCCCAACTGCAAGTAGACTTCATCCGGACTCCTACGGAAGCCAGACTCCGTCTTCTATTCTGACTGTGGGAAGACCTCACCCAAACTCCTACGGGTATCGGACCTCGCTACCGACTCCAACCAAACTTCGACCGACAAGTCTGGACCCCGTGGCAGGCCACAGTAACGGACAACACTGCTCCACTCCCTGCGGCGGACCCTATGCAGCTCCATTACTCTCTGGTAGGCCGTATTAATGGCCACAATTCTGCTCCACTCCCTGCGGTGGATCCTGTGCGATTCCACCACTCCCTGACGAGTCACGACAGCGGATGCCGCTCCACTCTCCGTAACTGATTCCACGTGGCGAGCCACGGTGATAGCCACGATCCCACTCCACTACCCTCCGTAATAAATTCCTCCTGACTCTGGACGGCCCACTACTAGATGATTACAGGCATCGCTATCAATTTGTTGCCCCCTCCGTCTATAAAAGGGGAACCCCAGATACGTTATTCTATAAGCCCTCATTTTTACCTAGAAACTCTGCTAAAATTTTCGTTCGAACACTCCATTCTTGTTGATGCAGAGAACTGACTTGAGCGTCGGAGGGTCTTGCCGGAGCAACCCCACCTCCGGTTTAGACTTTTTTTGCAGGTCCCAGCGGCGACCGTGACTCCAGCTTCTCTGGCGCAAGCGGATTTTTGCACCAACAATATTGGCACTAGAGGAAGGGCCTGTGCCTTCGCAGTACCCTTGTTCTTAAAGGGGCGCTCAACGGGACCACCCCCGGGCATCTTTTTCGATGTCCTCTCCTCCCTCCTTTACTTGGTTTTTGCCCGATGCCTCCCCGCAAGGCATCCACACGATGATCCATGGCCTCCGCGGCCAGATCTCAGGCTCCGGCCTCACCTCTAGTTTCCCAGCCTCCTCCTCCTCCTCCGGCGACGGCGGTCAGTGCGGAGCAATTTGATCTGCTGGCGTAGCAGGTCAGAGGCCTCACTGAGGCCGTACAGGCCATGCAGCAGTAGCAGCAGCCGCAAGCATCAGTGTGCCTGGAAAGGGTGTCATCGAAATGCCAGAATCCGGCAGTGGGGCGGGCCACTTGGGCCAGCCGCCCCGTCTTTCCCGGGAAGACGAACCCGAGGGTGGAGAGCCCTCAATCGGATCATGATTCTACCCCTGGAAGATCCCTGCCCCCATTCTACCAGAGGATCCTCAAGACCCGAAGTCGAGAGGATTTCCTAGATCGGAGACTCCAAGAGATGAACCGGTGGATCGAAGAACTCCGCTGGAGGTCTGGAATTTGGACCAATCAATCGCAATGGCCGCTCTGAAGGGTGGCCTTCAGAAGAATGACCTCTTGTTCTCCCTGGAGAGGAAGTACCCCAGGGATTTTGCTGATTTGTTGGCTCACATTGAAGGGTACGCCCGAGCGGAAGAAGCCTTCAAAATGAAGGATGAGGAGATCGCGAGAGAGCGGCAGGCGGGAGACTCGAGTAAGCCCGCAGTCGAAAAAAGGTCGAGAGAAGCTCGGCTGCGTTCTCGATCCCCTCCTGGGCACAAGCGTGCCCATACTCCACCCCGGGTGCATAGGCAGAGAAGTCCGGATCGCAGGGTTTGGTGGGGTTCTCCATCGGGAAGATTCTGCAACTATGCCTCCCTCAATGCCTCGAAGACCCAGGTACTGATGGAGGTCAGGGAGCAGCTCCCTAGGCCAGAGAGGATGCGCACGCACCCCTGGAAGTGCAACCCCAACAAGTTCTATCTCTACCACTGTGACCATGGCCACGACACGTAGGAATGCATCCAGCTCTGAGACAAGATCGAGGAGCTCATCCGACGAGGTCGACTCGATAGGTTCATCCGATGCCGGCCTGAGGGTAGAGAAGATCGGCCAAGGGCCCTGCTGCAACCTAAACCGCCAAGGAGAGAGGAGCAGCCTGGAGATCGGCCTTCAATTGGGACCATCGACGCCATCACCGGAGGGCCTCAAGGAGGAGCAGACCTTCCACGACCATGGAACTTGGGAAACCTGTAAATGTATCGCTTACGACTCTGCCCTGAATCTAAATTCCTTTCGACTTTGCATGTTCCTCCTATTTGGCACGGATTTGCTACGACTGGGGATAACCCCTTCAAACAATTAAAACAAGGTTATGTTAGGAACAGGAGGAGAAACTCATCCTAACATAAATAAAATGAAAGTCCGATTATCTTGAGATCGGATGGGGGGAGAGGCCTTACAATGCCCTAATGCGCCCCCATGGCCGCGTCAGGAACAGGAGGAGAACCTTGCCCTGACATGAGCAAAGTCGAAGGCCCGATTCTTTTAGACCGGATGGGGGGAGAGGCCTTACAACGCCCGAATGCACCCCCACAGCCATGTCAGGAACAGGAGGAGAACCTCATCCTGACATGAGCAAAGTCAAAGGCCCGGTTCTTTTAGATCGGATGGGGGGAGAGGCCTTACAACGCCCTAATGCGCCCCCACGGCCATGTCAGGAATAGGAGGAGGACCTCATCCTGACATGAGCAAAGTCGAAGGCCCAGTTCTTTTAGACCAGATGGGGGGAGAGGCCTTACAATGCCCTAATACGCCCCCACAGCCATGTCAGGAACAGGAGGAGAACCTCGTCTTGACATGAGCAAAGTCGAAGGTCTGATTTTTTTAGACCGGATGGGGGGAGAGACCCTTGCGATGGACCTTATGTGCCCCCGCGGCCCCGTTGGGAATAGGAGGAGAACCTCGTCTTAACCTGAGCTGAAATCGACTACGTCAAGAACAGAAGGAGAACCTCGTCCTGACGATGACGAAACCCGACCGCCCAATAAGATCGGATGAAGGGGAAAGGCCCCTCGGCGGCACCTTCACACTTTTACACAACCCCACAAAAAGCAAGGGGAGGGCCCTCACTCTGAAAAGAGGAAGGAAATTAGAAAGAAAAAGCGACGAACTACGTCGGAAATAGATGAAGGTCAAACCACACCAAAGATCTAAGGAACCTCATCTCAACAAAGACAGAAAGTTCCTACCAAACACCCCCGGCCTCTAAGAAGGCTCTCGACATAGGTCAAGAAAATAGCAACGTCTCCGAGGTAACGCGGAGTTTGGACTACCAAGCTCGAGCCTGCGGCCATGAACGATGAGGAAAGCAAACCAGCATATCGACGACTGGGCACCCCCAAATGATGTCAACGTCGGACAAGTCGAACGACAAGAGAAGTTCGACGGGCGATAATTTAATACAATATGCAGACGAGGTAACACAAAATCCTCTTTTCATTCCATTTGCGAAATATACACCACAAAACCCAGAAGGCCAAAGGAAGAAAAGCAAAACGACAAAAGCGAGACAAAACAACAAAAGGAAAAATTTATACATGAAAAGATAGAAGGCCGAGAAGAGTCCTAGGGAAGCTCTGCTCCTTCCGACCTAGAATTATCTACTCCACCTCTTATCTAGGATTGCCTCAGATTCTCAACTTCTTCTTCTAGCTCTCTCTTTTTCAGCAACGCATCCTGGAGCGCCTGACGAAGTCGCTGGCTTTCGGCTCCACCTCTCGATGCCTCTTTCTCAGGACCTCAGATTCTGCCTCCGCGTCTGTGACGGCCTGCTGCTCGTATGCCAGTTGGATCTTCAACTACTGCAGCTCAGTCGTCCTTTCTTCGAGGGTGACAGAAAGCCCTTCGACGGTTCCTCTTAGGGACTGGAGTTCATTAGAATCCCGAGCAGAAGTAAGCTGAGCCCTGTCAGCCAGCTGCCTCTGAAGACGGGCGACTTCGTTGGCCGCCACCCTGAGTCTCCCTTTATATTCATCCACCTGCCTACGCCAACCGGCCCGATGCATGTCGTAACTCACCTCGGCATCCTGAAGCTGCTGCTGAAGGTCGAAGACCTTCTTCGACCACTCCCGATCGCCGTCGGCCCGAGCCAAGAGCCGGGACAAACTCCCTTCCAGCTGGCCAATCCTCTCTTGCGCAGCTGACAGTTCCACCCTGAGAGAGCTGATCTTGACAGCTTGAGCCCAAATTCGATCGCTGGCACTCTTCTTGTGTTCCTCAAGCTTCTTCGCGAAGTCCGCCTTCCTCCGACTATACTCCATGATCCCCTTCACGTGGAGATTCCGAAAGCGAGTGGCCTCCGAGGTGGCTTCAGAGTAACCCTCCCTTAATCTACGAAGCTCGCCTTCCATCTTCTTCGACTTTTTCATCACATGAAGAACCTCCTTCTTCAGCCGCTGGATCGTGGACTTCAGCGGGATCCCTTGGGGCAGGGGAAGTGCCTTGGCAGGACACTGCCATCAAGAAACGAAAGCATCAAGGCGCATCTCATTGCAGAAAGAAAAATAAAAAGGAGGGAAGGGAGAGAAGAGAAGCCATCCACGGTGAGAAATTCAACTTTATTGATTCTTGAAGACAAAAAGAAAGGAAAAAATTGCAGTAAAAGAAAGCTACAAGGTCGGAGGTCTCAGACCTCAGAAGCAGGAGTTGGGGAGCTCGGTGTCCCTGGAAGGGGGGCTGCGGCAGCAGTAGCGGTAGGAGAAGGCCCGACCTCATCTTCAGACTCCTCACCCAAGAAGCTGAGGTCGAGCTCGAAAAATTTTCTGGCCACCTTCTCCTGGCAGAGCTCGAACCCCTTGATGAAGGCTTCTTGGCCAAACTGGACGTTCAGGTCTCTCATCTCCATGGAGGCCTTGAACTCCTCTACCGTAAGACCCCTGGCCTCCGAGACCAAGACTGGAATCTGCTCCGTCAAATTGGTGACCCCAGCCTCCGCCATTCTCACCGTCTCCTCCAAGGTCTGTTTTTCCTCCTCCCGAGCCTGCTTCTCTTTCTCCAGGGCCTCTTGGAGGGCAACTACTTCAGCGGCCTTTTTCTTCAGGTGGGCGACTTCGGCCCGACGATGCTCCTCCGCCTGGATGGCATCCCTCCTCACCCGGTTCATCGCCTCGATGTTGGCAAGGAGTTGGTGCCCAATCTGTAAGGGCGACTAGAGGATCAGAGCAGGGGTCGAAAAACCAATTAAACGAAGATTTGTTTACCTCAAGAAAGGATCCCAGGGAGTCCCAAACCCACTGTTCGGGATCGGTGTGATCGATCCTCTTGACGACCTCAGGCAGAATGCAGCCGTCGATCAACCGCTTGATCAGGTCCCTGTCATTGAAGGGGTTCTCCGGCTCTTCTTCGGAGCTGAGGGACTCATCTGTGGTGGCCCGACGGCCACTCACCCTACGGGCCACCGACTTCCTTCTCCTTCCCCTCTCGACTACGGGTGCCTCCATGGAGCAGACCCCCGGAACGGGGGCCCCAGTCGGGGGACTCCTTGAGGAGGCCAGGGGGATCGTTGGTTCGGCATCCGAGGGAAGGTCGATCGCTGGAGCCACCTGGACAGGCACGACCAAGCTCGTCTCCACCGCCCTGGCCCTCTTTGCTGATCTGGAGGCCGTGGCACCCTTTCTTTTGTGGGCCTTGAGGCCCCTAGCAAGCATCCGCACTGCTTCGGCATCCATTCCTTAAAAAAAAAAAATCAATCAATCAAAAATTAGAAATCAATAATGGGGCAAAAAAGGAAGGAGTAGCATGCAAAAAGAAAAAAAAAAGAAAGAAAAGAGAAAAGAGAAGAAAAAGAAAGAAAAAGAAGAAGGACGGAAGAAAAGAAAAGAAAGAAAAAGATGGAGTACTCGCAGGATCCTGGGGGCTCAGGCCGATGTTGAACAAAAATTGCTCCCTCAGAAGGTTGGGAAGGGAAGGAGCGGAGTAGTCAAGAAGCTTTCGGGCAGCCTGGAGGTCGCCCTCCCCCAGGCTAGGGGCCCGGCGGACAGAATCCCTCAGAGAGCCCCAAGGGGGCAGGCCTAGCATCAGGGTCGGGCAGTGGACGAAGAGGTATTTCTCCTTCCAGTTGTGGATTGAAGAGCGGGAACCTTTCAGCAACCCCTTCTTGCCGAACTGAGGCGAGAAATACCACCAGTCCTTCACCGAAGGATGACGCTTGAAGGTATAGAAATGCCTAAACAGAGAGAGGGACGGCTGGACCTCGACTACGTGGCAAAGGGAGAGAAACCCTATAAAAAACCTAAAAGAATTTGGAGCAACTGAAGCCAAAGAGATATCTAAGAAGCGAAAGAGGGCGACAACAAAGGACGGAAGCGAAAGCCGGAGTCCGACACGGAATGCCTCCTGATACAGGCAAAAACGATCGGGTGGGGGAGTGCTAGCCCGGTCGGAGGGGTCAGGCAGCTCCAGGTCGTACTCCGGAGGAACTCCATACTGAACCCTTATCAGAAGGAGTTCAACCGGAGTCAGGGAGCATGGAATGGCGCCCGACGCAAAAATCGGGTGAAGCCCAGCCCCAGATGCGGGTTCATCTACAGAACGAGGGACCTGGGGGGTTGAGGCGGAAGAACTCCCGGAACCGCTGGAAGCGGAAGAGCCGAAAGACATTTCAAACGACTTCGAATGAAGACTCTAAAGATCCCGAAGAAAATAGATGGGACAGAGGATGAGAGGTCACAGGAGACCAACTCAGAGGAAGGCGACAGAAGAAAATGGCGAAGGAGAGGCCCCTAAGCGGTAGAGAGAAGAGAGAAGATTCTGAGACTAACCTAGATCGCTTTGAAGGATGCGGAGGGGAGAGGACAGGGATGACTCGAAGGATGCCTATGGCCCAAGAAGATGCCAAGAGAATTGGGACTCTCGAAGCAAGGACGGATACCGATAGAACTCTCGAGCGGAATGGGGGCCCCTAAAGGCGGAGGGATGGGTTTAAATAGACCCTAGAATTCGGTGCCATAATGATCGTGAATCTCCCCAGGCCGGCCCGCGCTCGACACGTGTCCCACTCGCCATGGCAGGCGGCTAAAAGCAGCTGACGGCTGACAGAGCCATTACTGCACCGTACCTGGGCCAGCATACCAACGGGAATTTCGAAGGGTCCCTTCGTATCGCCCCGATTCGAAAAGACTCCAGCACGCGCGCATTTAATGCCAAAATATCTGGGGGCGGTCGTGCGCAGGATTCGAGGGGACAACTTTGGCTATGCCAATCTCTCTGTACTTCCTTCATTCAAAATTCAAACTCGAAAGTAGGGAGACTGATGTTGGGTATAAAATACCCTCAATCGAAGTTCTCAGCGAGATTGACCCTTGTAGGTCCCCTCCGACTTTCGACTATCGGAAGACTCCGCCCGGACTCCTACGGGAGTCGGGCTCCGTCACCAACTCCAACTACTGGTAAACTCCGCCCGGAGTCCTACGGGAGCCGGGCTCCGTCCCTGACTTTAACTGCAGGAAGACTCCACCCGGACTCCTACGGGAGCCGGGCTCCGTCACCAACTCCAACTGCTGGTAAGCTCCGCCCGGACTCCTACGGGAGCCGGGCTCCATCCCCGACTTCAACTGCTGGTAAGCTCCGCCCGGACTCCTACGGGAGCTGGGCTCTGTCACCAACTCCAACTGCTGGTAAACTCCGCCCGGACTCCTACGGGAGCCGGGCTCCATCCCCGACTTCAACTGTAGGAAGACTCCGCTCGGACTCCTACGGGAGCCGGGCTCCGTCACCAATTCCAGCTGCCGGTAAGCTCTGCCCGGACTCCTACGGGAGCCGGGCTCCGTTCCCGACTTCAACTGCAGGAAGACTCTGCCCGGACTCCTACGGGAGCCGGGCTCCGTCACCAACTCCAACTGCTGGTAAGCTCCGCTCGGACTCCTATGGGAGCCGGGCTCCGTCCCCGACTTCAACTGCAGGAAGACTCCGGTAGGAGTCCGGGCTCCGTCCCCGACTTCAACTACAGGAAGACTCCACCTGGACTCCTACGGGAGCTGGGCTCCGTCACCAACTCCAACTGCTGGTAAGCTCCGCCCGGACTCCTACGGGAGCCGGGCTCCATCCCCGACTTCAACTGCAGGAAGACTCCGCCCAGACTCCTACAGGTGTCGGGCTCCGTCACCAACTCCAACTGCTGGTAAGCTCCGCCCGGACTCCTACGGGAGCCGGGCTCCGTCCCCGACTTCAACTGCAGAAAGACTCCACTCGGACTCCTACAGGAGCTGGCTCCATCACCAACTCCAATTGCTGGTAAACTCCGCCCGGACTCCTACAGGAGCCGGGCTCCATCCCCGACTTCAACTGCAGGAAGACTCCGCCCGGACTCCTATGGAAGTCGGGCTCCGACACCAACTCCAGCTGCTGGTAAGCTCCATCCGGACTCCTACGGGAGTCGGGCTCCGTCTTCGATTTCAACTGCGGGAAAACTCTGCCCAGACTCCTACGGGAGCCAGGCTCCGTCCACAACTCCAACCGCTGGTAAGCTCCGCCCAGACTCCTACGAGAGCCGGGCTCTGTCCCCAACTTCAACTGCTGGTAGGCTCCGTCCAGACTCCTACGGGAGCCAGACTTCGCCCCTGACTTTAATTGCAGGAAGACTCCGCTCGAATTCCTACGGGAGCCGGGCTCCGTCCTAAACTCCAACGGCTGCAGGCAGACTTCGCCCGGACTTCTGTGGGAGCCGAACTCCGCCCGCGACTCCGACTGCAAGTAGGCTTCGCCCGGACTCCTACGGGAGCCGGGCCTCATCCTCGATTTCAACTGTTGGTGAGCTGCATCCGGACTCCTACGGGAGCCGGACTCCGCCCAAGACTTCAACCGCAAGGAAGACTCCCCCCGGACTCCTACGGGAGCTGGGCTCCATCACCAACTCCAACTGCTGGTAAGCTCCGCCCGGACTCCTACGGGAGCCGGACTTCGCCTTTGATTTTAATTGTAGGAAGACTCCGCCCGGATTCCTACGGGAGCCGGGCTCCATCCTCGACTCCAACGGCTCCAGATAGACTTCGTCCGGACTCCTACGGGAGCCAGACTCTGCCCACGACTTCAACCGCAAGTAGACTCCGCCCGGACTCCTACGAGAGCCGGGCTCCGTCCTCAACTTCAACTGCTGGTAAGCCTTGTCCGGACTCCTATGGGAGCCAGACTTCACCTTTGATTTTAATTGCAGGAAGACTCTGCCCGGATTCCTACGGGAGCTGGACTTCATCCTCGACTCCAACGGCTGCAGATAGACTTCGTCTGGACTCCTACAGGAGTCGGACTCCACCCACGACTTCAACCGCAAGTAGACTCCTCCCGGACTCCTAGGTGAGCCGGGCTCCGTCCTCAACTTCAACTGCTGGTAAGCCTTGTCCGGACTCCTACGGGAGCCGGACTTTGCCTTTGATTTTAATTGTAGGAAGACTCCGCCCGGATTCCTACGGGAGCCAGGCTCCGTCCTCGACTCCAACGGCTGCAGACAGACTTCGTCCGGACTCCTACGGGAGCCGGACTCCACCCACGACTTCAACCGCAAGTAGACTTCGTCCGGACTCCTACGGGAGCCAGACTCTACCCATGACTTCAACCGCAAGTAGATTTCGTCCGGACTCCTATGGGAGCCAGACTCCGCCCACGACTTCAACCGCAAGTAGACTTCGTCCGGACTCCTACGGGAGCCAAACTCCGCCCACGACTTCAATCGCAAGTAGACTCCACCCGGACTCCTACGGGAGCCGGGCTCCGTCCTCAACTTCAACTGCTGGTAAGCCTTGTCCGTACTCCTACGGGAGCCGAACTTCGCCTTTGATTTTAATTGTAGGAAGACTCTGCCCGGATTCCTACGGGAGCTGGGCTCTGTCCTCAACTTCAATTGCTGGTAAGCCTTGTCCGGACTCCTACGGGGGCCAGACTTCACCTTCGATTTTAATTGCAGGATGAATCCACCCGGATTCCTTCGGGAGCCAGGCTCCGTCCTCGACTCCAACGGCTGCAGACAGACTTTGTCCGGACTCCTACGGGAGTCGGACTCCGCCCACGACCCCAACTGCAAGTAGACTTCATCCGGACTCCTATGGAAGCCAGACTCCGTCTTCTATTCCGACTGCGGGAAGACCTCGCCCAAACTCCTACGGGTACCGGACCTCGCTATCGACTCCAACCGAACTTCGATCGACAAGTCTGGACCCCCTGACAGGCTACAGTAACGGACAACACTGCTCCACTCCCTGCGGCGGACCCTACGCAGCTCCATTACTCCCTGGCAGGCCGTATTAACGGCCATGATTCTGCTCCACTCCCTGCGACGGATCTTGTGCGATTCCACCACTTTCTGACGAGTCACGACAGCGGATGCCGCTCCACTCCCCGTAACTGATTCCACATGGCCAGCCACGGTGATAGCCACGATCCCACTCCACTACCCTCCGCAATAAATTTCTTCTGACTCTGGGCGGCCCACTACTAGATGATTACAGGCGTCACTATCAATTTGTTGCCCCCTCCATCTATAAAAGGGGAACCCCAGATACGTTATTCTATAAGCTCTCATTTTTACCTAGAAACTCTGCTAAAATTTTTATTCGAGCACTCCATTCTTGTTGAGGCAGAGAACTGACTTGAGCATCGGAGGGTCTTGCCGGAGCAACCCCACCTCCGGTTTAGACTTCTTTTGCAGGTCCCGACGGCGACCGCGATTCCAGCTTCTCCAGCGCAAGTGGATTTTGCACCAACAGACTTCATCACAATATAGGAGTTCGTTAGAAAATGTATCCTTGTGATGAAAAATATTAAATAATTTTTATTATTTATCAATTTATATACATTTATAATTAATACAATCATCAAATGATTGACTTTAGGACATAATTTCCAGCATATATAAACTCATTTTATGATCAAATCATAAAATGAGGTGAAAGTGCTTTAGGATGTGCATGGGTTTCTGATAAGACTACATCCAACTTAATGATGAACCCTTTCTTTAGGCGACTTTTCTTAGCAATCTTTACTAATAACATTTAACTGATTCAAACACAGTTTGTTGTTTGGAATTCTTCCAATTCACTGCTCCTCTAGTACTGCTCAAGTACTTTAAAAATATTTTTCACAGTTTTTAAAAAATTCTATCATGGATTTGCCTAATATCAATGATTATGCATAAGGCATAAATCATATCAAGCTTGGTACATTGAATATATGGGTAAGTAAATACTTTTACATCCATTCATGTTGAACCCCTTCAACATAAAATCTATATATCTAGACTGGGACAAACCTAACATCTACTTATATTTATCCCTATAGATGCCTAGTATATTGGATGCTATACCTAAGTCTTTTCCATGCAAACTTTTGTGATAAGCATGTCATTGATCGAGTGCAATATTGAGACTACCTTCCTAATATGCTATATATCTTTCACATACACAAGAACTTAGTGGGTCTCTCACTTGACTTCTTGCACACATACAGTTCTTCCATATTTTGATAAAGTCAAATATTTTGACTATCTCACCAAAAATAAAAGTACCAACTCCTCGATGCCTACTTTAATTCATAAATGGATTTATCCTCTCACTAAAGATAAACTCTCTAGATAGTGTGTGGCAATAGCAAGTACAAATCTGATTTGATATTTCTGTTAGCAGCCTGTTGGGTCATACCCACAAGTGCTTCAACCATAGTCCATACTTAGTTGATGTTCAGAAAGTTTATTTCAGATTTCATGATTTCAAATCATCTGTCAAAGTCTCTACTCATGATGATCTCCGAATAGGTCAAGAAAACATCATTCAGATGTATAGTGTACAGTCATCTATAATGACAAACCCATATTTTGAGTGGTACATTACATACTCAGATTGACATTCAGTGAGGAGATGTGTGCCATGGTTGTGCCTCATCAATAGGCACATTTGATCGAGGATCAACTTGTAGACATCCACAAGTTATGATAGGATAGTTCATAGGTCTTGAACTTCTCAAGTTCAATTATCCTCCCACTAACCTTTTCTTAGAATTTTTTTTTTTTCAAAAAGTGGCATACCTACTAACACAATACTTTTTGTCTAGTAGGGTGGTAGAAGTAGCATCACATACTATTTCTTGGATAACCTATAAACTTATACTAATCTGATCTAGCACAAAAACTTATATACATCAACTCTTTTCACATAAGTTGGGTAACTTGTCTCTTTTCATATCTCATATGTGTGCTAGTAACAGATTTTAATGGTATCTAATTCAAAACACATGCAGCAATTTTTAGGACATATCCCCAGAATGAGATAACAAGATCTGTGAAGCAATTTAAGGAACACACCATATCTCATATAGGGTGTCCATCTTTAGGTCAAGATATTATTAGCCTTTGAACATCTATATGTTCAAGACCTAATAACTCACTCTCATCTTTTTCTATGTCTAGTAATGGGATCTTGATCATTTTATCCATGAGATAAGATTTACAAGTTCTATATGATTCAAAATCATACAGATAAAGAACTCTTCTTTGTATTACTTATTTATCTTTGACTCACAAAAATGGCTAAGTTGGCAATGTCAAAGATATATGACCATCACATATTCTTCTCTTATTCTCATCAGCATGAAGAACAACTTCGTTGAGTGTCAGAAATATGAGACCATTATCATAAATTCATGGCCATAAAATTTACCAGAGGGAGAACAACCTTTGCTCATTACATTAATTTTAAAACCATGCTACAATAGCAAAGAAATTGAAATAATATTTTTGATAAATTTAGGCATATAACAAAAGTTTACTAGTTTTTAAACCTTGCTAGTAGGTTCCTACAGCCTTAGCAGGAATGGACTATCTATCAGTGCCAAAAAGTATGTAGTCACCTCTCTTCAACTTTATAGATCTAGTAACATTTTGCATAAGTGGAACCTATATATGAGGTATCTCATACCCAAAGCTAAAACTCTCAATGATAACCTAGTTTGTATCATATACAAATCATTAGCAGATGCAACTTTTGCATCGTGCTACTGCTTCACACTTGCAAGATAACTCTTGTAATTTATCTCTAATACTCATTATTGCTGTAATGAAAATTGATACCCATAGTGAAGACTATCTTCACCTTTCTTCTCCTAGGAGATAATAAAGAAATAATCTAGGAAAGTTAGTAGGATCAAATCCTAGATTAACTCACTATCTATGATAATGACTTAATCGCATGATTAAATTAATTAGGATATATTTTACAGTCATACTGTCATCCCTGCCATATCTCATATGCGAATTTTTTCTTCTTTATAGTATCAACTCCAAACAAATCAGAATCAAGAGAATAGGAGACTATCCCCTATGTGAGAACTATTCTCACAATCCTCAACCATTTCATGAATTTTAGTCAATTTAAAAATATCAAACATACAATGCAGTGATAGTGAAGATGCAGATTAATATATAAGAACATAAAAGGACTACTCATGATGACATGCATAATTTAGATGAGATTTTTATTTAAATATATCTCCTACTATTTTAACAAATTTTATAGCCCTCAAGTATGAAAAATGAGGAGACCCATATCTTTTAGTTTCTTAGTGGGGTCGAGATCTCAATTCCTCATAAAAAGCCTTGTGGATAGCACAACAAGCTCCTATGAGTTCAAAAATAGGTAACTCTTTACCAATTGTATCTCATGCAACTCTCAACATAATTTTTACCTCTAAAATATTTATAACCTTATAGATAGCATAACAAACTATAGTATTTTAGTTAAGTCAGATTCTTCAATCCTAGATGGTCATATTTGAATAATACTACCCTTGTAGATAGCATAACAAGGTAGCACTATCAAAATATGTCATAAGTATCACTAAATCAACATCATATCAATCCCTATAGTAAGCTTTGGGGATAGTACAACAAATTCACTGTAATTTTTGACATACTCTATTGATTTAGTATGAGCTAAGTATCATTCATTTCATTATGCACCAAGACAGTATCAAATCAGTCCCCACAGCAAGCTTTGTAGATAGCACAACAAGCCTATTATGGTTCTTGACATAATACTGGCTTAGCATGAACGAAGGCATTGGTAGTGCTCTTAACACTTCACCATTATGACTTAATATAATTTAAATGAGAGACTTAGGTCTCATGCACATCCAAAATATATATAAAAATATATCATATACAATTTTAAATTTAACTACCAACATGTAAAAGCATAAAAAGAAAATATAATGGTTATGGACTTTCAAAAAATCATTCGAGCCACAGGATAATTTATGGGTCAAATCCTAGGTGCATCCTAGATTGAACCATCTCAATCTTAATGCGCCTCTGCTCTACAAATGACTGATAGTCCAGTCTTCATCTCCATGAAGACTTTCATGAATGCTCGATCTTTATCTAAAAATAGAAAATAATAATTTTTATCTATTTTTAAATAATTTTTCTTACATAATTTTATATCAATATGTAAAAATCTCAATTAACAGTTGGAAACATACAAAAGAAAGATATGGCTGATAATACAATGCATCAGAGGCATCCAGCCCCTATTCTAACTCTTGCAGATGTATTAATATAATCAGTCAATAGAGGAGCATTCATGCATACATCCATCACATGGATATACCATAATCCATAACCATTCAATATATATTTTATAATAATTATAAAATAAGATAATTAACTACTCATGTTATCTTAATTGTGATATCATTCATAAACATGTCAATGGAGATGTTTAAACATTCGGACATAAGGTCCATCTAGATTTTTTTATTCAGGTTCAACACTTGACCCAATCTATAATTTTAAGTCAATCATTTGTCATTCTATTTGAGTTGGGTTAACCAATTCTTAGGTTAACCTAAATCAATTAAGTTAGCATAGATTCAGTCAATCATGACTCAAACCCTAATCGAATTAGGTAAATGATAATTTGATGAACCTAAATTAAACATGAATTCTAATCAAATTAGAAATATGAATTTGATTTAATCTATAATTATTAATTCTAATCACATTAGATCAAATGAATTATAGTTAAACAAATTCATCGGCAAAAATCTTAATCCATGTCTGATGCATCCTTTCTATGATCAAATTTTTCCAGCTCCACACATACCTTGGACAACAACCAAAATGGAAGACCCACAATAGTGAGTGCCCAATAACATGGTGGTCAACCCTTGAATCTTAGGTAAATGTATCAATTGCAAGAACCCTAAGTCTTGGCAATGTACATCAAATGTATCATTCCAAGGCTACGCGCATCACATCAATGGATTTACAATTCCATCAAAAATTAGATCATAGGATCTAATTTTAAACTTGTCTCACAAGTCTAAAAACCATGGAGACACATATCCAAGTTCGATCATGGATTGATAATATTTTATCATTAACAAAAATACATCAAGAACATCAATTAAACATCAATCAAAAAATTTAATTTTGACATAATATGAACTGGATCTAATTCATATCACAATAATAACATGATATTTGATTGAATCAATCAAAGATGGCTCTGATACCACTGTTGGATTTCGGTGATGCAGCAAAATATAATTTTTAAAAATTTTTACATGCATTCAAGTATTGAAAATAAGTTTAACAATTAAACTAGACTATCAGAACATAAAAGCCCTAGGAACACCTTGATGATTGCAATCAAATAACATAAGCATGAATAACAAGAAGAGATCAGATGTCATATACCAACATGAAGATGATGATCTGATAATTTTGAGATCTTTACAAGACTCCAAAGTAGAAGCCCTCTAACAGTAATCCACACGAAACTGATCAGGGCCCTTCTCAATTCGAGGTAGTGCTACAGTCTTCTTCATAAGTACGCTGCCAATTGTCCTTCGCAAGAATGGGTTGCACCACTACTTGTATGCCTTTGAGACCTCCACTAAGATCACTTTAGAAACCTTTTCTTAATGATCTCACCATACAAAAATTAGATCAGATGTTCAACACTTGAACAATCTGATTTTAGGATAAGCATCACATGCTTTCTATTTTTCTCTCCTTTTTCTTTGTATTTTTCTCTCCTTTTTCTTTGTATTTTTATTTTCAATTTTTTTCTATATTTTTCACATCTAATCCCATGCCTAAAGCTCTCTTGGATTGAAGTTTATCTTTTATGGGCCACCCGTTATATAAGGAATGAAGGGGTGCCACAAAATTTTCAAGGGGCATCAACTCTTGGCGTCCCATATTCCTTACATGGTGAAATGAATTTTTAATGTGGAAACCAAAGGAATATGGCATAGAATAGGAGGTGTTTTATTAGTAGAAGGACTCTTCCTTTGCGTAGAAAAATTTGAACACCATCTGATGGCACGTGGATAAGGGAATGGCGCGAGAATTCAAGAGTCCAATATGAGATGGACTCTTCCATTTCAATGCACAAAATAAGGTGGCATCCCATTTAATTTTGAAGTTCAAACTCCTTGCTAGAGAAGGACTCTTCTTTCTCTTCTATATCCATAAATCCAAGAGTCATCACATGACATGAGGAAATAAAAGAAATGCATGGAATATGGTAAGGAATTTAAAAGGAGTGGAAGAGAAGGACTCCTCTTAACGCCTAAATAAATGGGGCATAGCATTTATTCCTTGCATGTGGTTTTGGCATGGAGAAGGTTTAAAAACCAGATAAGCCACCTAACAATTAGATGGTTTAAACCTAATCATATTAGGTCAAGGCAACAAGCTTGGGTTTAGCACAAACACCTTTGCACTGAACCAAATTGAGAACTTGGGTTCATTCATATGCTAGCAATTTAATTAACATATTTAATTTTTAATAAATTCAAATAGATTAGATCAATATTAAATTTTTATTATGTGTGACCCATTGGGTTCCAAATCTAGTTAGCAATGGACCCAGACTCTCGATGTAACCCTAATCCGATTAGATTAGGTCAGCTCAAGAGTCCCAATCAACTAGGACTCTTCTTAATTAATTTTTGAATAAAACTCTTTTAATTTTGATGAGTCCATAAGTCAAGATTGATGTCTAGCAATATGTCATGACTATTCAAAAAATTTAAAATTTGATAGAAATATTAAAATTATCCTTTCATGATAAGTTACCATACAATTCAATCTTTCGATCACATAATATCCCAGATAGGTCATGGGCATGGAATCATGTCAAGTTCAAATACCTATCCACATGTATCTTGATTTGATGATGATGACTCAGTTGATGAATCAGTAGAACTTTTTCTACTGTTCATCCCGGCTCTGTCCAGAGACTCTCAGAGTCATCATTCTATGAGATCACTTAGGATGTTCTCTCCCCCTATAAGGAGTGATCGATTCTTTGTTGACCACTCACAATCTCTATGCACACTTCACCATATCCAAAATATCCTACATATATCTCAAAATGGCATGCTAGAAAATAAACCAAAGTAAGGATCCATGTACATAAGGTACCATAATGATCTCAGATCAAAAGATCACATGCACCACTATCATTGGAAAACCATCTGTCGATATATTGTTAGGCTCCATCAGAAATTCTTTCTGTGGATCTATTCAGTGAACTCATTCTCTAATAAGCACCTATATCCTTGTATTAGTGTCACCACACAAGTGATTGTGAGATCAACCACCCTCTCCATTGAGTATATATAGGATGTATCAGTCTTACCGGTATCATCGATCTCTGACTCAATGATCCAATGACTGAGAATATTTTAGATTGAGGTTATCAAGATTTTAGGTCTCACTAGCATGATTTTATAATGTCCCTAAAATTATTATCCTAATCTAAGAGATTTATTATAATCATAAAAATATGATGCAGCAAATAATAAAATACAATACCTCATGAATAAAAATAACTAATGTCATGCAAATGAGTAGAAAGATATCACAGAAAAGTCCCTTCGCATCACCATGTGATTGGCTTGTAGGGCACTATTTTTTTTGAATAGAGAAGAAAATATTTTCTCTCTTGTGTTTCACTCTTCCCAAATCCTGAGGTAGAAACCCTAGAAGACTAGATTTTGCACACACCCCAAGAGAGAGGACTTTCTTCCTCTTTTTCACACCAAGAACCATGCCCCAAAGCCCCTTAATGTGGAGAACTCCTTCTTTGGTCTCTTACACATACAAAAGTGAGAAATAGACCCCTTGTTATGGGCGTCTAATAGGGTTGGGTGAAGAGTCTTAAGGATCTTGGACTCTTAAAGATATGTCGCCCTTCCACATTCCATACCCCAAAAGAAACAAGGGATGCCCCTTCTTTTAATTTTCCATATGAAATCAGATCCTAATCTGATTTTCCATGATAAAAATTATCCTCAAAGTGTCACACACATAAGGAGAAAAAATAAGTTGGTGTGTAGAGTGATTTGGATGAGAATAGATTCTCTTGATAAGGAATATTTTGAAATCCAATTTTAGAATCTTTCTTTTATCAGAATCAAATTAGATTTGAATGTGTGATAGATAACAGAAAGGACTCTTTGGTGTGAAAAAATCTCATACAAAATAATTTTGTGTGTAAAGATATATAGCATGCAATCTGGGTTGGCACAAAGAGAAGAGTCCTATTCCATTAAGGACTCTTAATTTGCTTATCTGAATCCAAACTAAATCACACTTGGTTTAGCCAAAATAAAATATATAAAATCCAATCTAATTAGTTTCATAATTTTATAATCAAATTCTAATTAAAGTAAAAATTAATTGAACCAAAATTTTGATTAAATCAGAGATAATTCTCCCTTAGCGATTAGGTCATCTCATAACCTAATTAGGTCAAACCTAATTGAATCTAATTCAATTAGATTTTATTTAATCCTATTTGTTCAATCAAATGGAGCTAACTAGTAATCTAATTACTAATTAATCTTTTATTAATTTATTAACACTTGATGAATAAAATTTATTACAACTTTTGTATTAGATTAATCATCAATCGAATTGATGATTAAGCCCTCGAATGATTCTCAATCATTGATCAGCCACATGATCAGTCAAAAACTTCTTTTGAGTGTGATCCCATAGGTTTGAACCTAAGTCAATAGCACAAAAATAAATTTTTGAACCAATTGATGTAACCATCTAGCAATGGTGACCCGACGTCCAGATAGGTTGAATGATGGTGAAGCAATATTTAAGAACCTATTGATGTATGGTTATCGTATAATTCATCTCTTTAACCCTAATGATCGAGGATGACCTAGAATTTAATTGTCAATCTTAGATAAGTCATCCATATTATATTTCAATCTTTCAAATCCATCACATAGATTATCTGGGCTCAGATTTTGCTAAATTGAAATATATTGATACATTAACTCCTACTAATTTGGAGGGATCAATCCCATTTTGACTCATGCACCAACTTAACTGCACCTAGAAATTTTTCGTTACTAAATTAGAAACTCAGTTAGTCTGGCACTAAAGTACAGTGAGTTGCTTGCAAGTCACCGTGATGATCTCAAGTCGGAGGGATACTTATACCTATACCCTTCGCGAGCTACTCTTGACAGCAGAGTGCTCCATAGTTGGTCACGTTCAGTGACGATGTACTCCAACATCTCAGCTGCATACTATACCAATGTCTCTATACTATTTGGTTACGAGGACAACCAATACATATGGCACACAACGATCTACACTTGATATCGCTATCATCCTAATAATAGCATATCATTTGGTTGCAAACCAATTTAAGGACTACATGATAAATCCTCTTTTATCGATCAAAGTAGTCCTAAAGACTTCATCACAACATAGGAGTTCGTTAGAAGATGTAACTTTATGATGAAAAGGCTAAATAAATTTTATTATTTATCAATTCATATATATTATAATTAGCACAATCATCAAACGATTGGTTTTAAGATATATTTTTCAACAACTCCTACTTAGACTAAAACCAATCAGTATAGTATCATATACCTAGGGCTGTCAAAATGGACTTGGCCCACAGGGCTGGTCTGGCCCAACCCTATAAATGAGATGGGCTGAGCTGCCATATGAATAGCCCAAATAACAATCGGGCCTGTTTGGCCTGCCCCACATTAGCCCAAGGGCTAATATGGGTTGGGCTGAGCTAGCCTAGGTGGACCATAAAAATTAAAAAAAAATCTTAAAAAAAAAATAATTACTATTAGGTTTCTAATTCTAAATTTCTAATCGCTCTGGGAGGCTAGGACCCTATGTTTTTTAATCTTGATTCCCGACTGCTGCCCCACATCACTGGCTGCTACCGCCACCTCGCTGCCCCCACATCGCCAGCCACCATCGCCGCCCCACTGCCCCCACATCACCGCAGGATGACCACCTCCACCGAGCAGTAGGACGACCACCTCCACTGAGTAGCAAGACGACTGCCTCTATTGGTTCCTCTCTCTTTCACCCCCTCCTCATCGTCGGTGCCACCAACTCTGGGCTTCGAATCCGATCACGAATCCCCATATCGTCGGCCCCCACTTTTCTTCCGCTGATGGATGCCCCTCCATCCAACCTCCGAACGATCCCCCTCCTCCTCTAAGCCCCTCCTCCTTTCCATCAACCGATGCCCCTCCTCCTTTCCGACTGCTACCGACCAACGGATGACCGACACCATCGATCGGATGATTCCCCACCTCCTTCTTGTTGCTGGTGCTGCCATATCTAAGTCAGGCTCTAGAGTTCGATCTCTCCCTCTCAGGCTCTCTACCTCTCTCGGTCTCTCTCCAACACTGGCCCCCTCTTGCTCCTCTCTCGGTCGACTTCATCACAACATAGGAGTTCGTTAGAAGATGTAACTTTATGATGAAAAGGCTAAATAATTTTTATTATTTATCAATTCATATATATTATAATTAGCACAATCATCAAACGATTGGTTTTAAGATATATTTTTCAACAACTCCTACTTAGACTAAAACCAATCAGTATAGTATCATATACCTAGGGCTGTCAAAATGGACTTGGCCCACAGGGCTGGTCTGGCCCAACCCTATAAATGAGATGGGCTGAGCTGCCATATGAATAGCCCAAATAACAATCGGGCCTGTTTGGCCTGCCCCACATTAGCCCAAGGGCTAATATGGGTTGGGCTGAGCTAGCCTAGGTGGACCATAAAAATTAAAAAAAAATCTTAAAAAAAAAATAATTACTATTAGGTTTCTAATTCTAAATTTCTAATCGCTCTGGGAGGCTAGGACCCTATGTTTTTTAATCTTGATTCCCGACTGCTGCCCCACATCACTGGCCGCTACCGCCACCTCGCTGCCCCCACATCGCCAGCCACCATCGCCGCCCCACTGCCCCCACATCACCGCAGGATGACCACCTCCACCGAGCAGTAGGACGACCACCTCCACTGAGTAGCAAGACGACTGCCTCTATTGGTTCCTCTCTCTTTCACCCCCTCCTCATCGTCGGTGCCACCAACTCTGGGCTTCGAATCCGATCACGAATCCCCATATCGTCGGCCCCCACTTTTCTTCCGCTGATGGATGCCCCTCCATCCAACCTCCGAACGATCCCCCTCCTCCTCTAAGCCCCTCCTCCTTTCCATCAACCGATGCCCCTCCTCCTTTCCGACTGCTACCGACCAACGGATGACCGACACCATCGATCGGATGATTCCCCACCTCCTTCTTGTTGCTGGTGCTGCCATATCTAAGTCAGGCTCTAGAGTTCGATCTCTCCCTCTCAGGCTCTCTACCTCTCTCGGTCTCTCTCCAACACTGGCCCCCTCTTGCTCCTCTCTCGGTCTCTCTCCCTCTCGGGCTCGCTCGGTAGTCAGTATGATGAAGCTCTCTCTCCCCAACTCTCTCTCTGCTTTACTGCTTTAAGCCTTTAATAGAAAATATTAAATTAAATTAATTAATATTAAATTATTAATTAAATAATAGTTTTATTAGACTTTAGTCATACTAATTACTGAATCAATGATAGTATCCTTTTGTTTATTATATTTTATAATTTTTATGTAGGATTTTTGAAAAATCATGAAATCTCAATCATCAGAAATTTCAATCGAAATTGAAATTGCATCTAATATTTTTGGATCAATGAATAAGAAGCAAAAAATAGGAACATCATATGTTTGGAATTTTTTCACAAAAATTGGTAAAGCAAAAGATGGAATTGAAAGAGCAACATGTAATAGTTGCAAGCATGAGTATAAAGTTGGTCCTAAACCTGGTGGTTCAAATTATGGAACTTCACATTTGCATCATCATTTGCAAAGTTGTAAAATGGTTGAATATCATATTGTGGGAGAAATGATCATTGATCAATTAGGAAACATAAGGTTTAGAAAAATAGATCAAATAATTTCTCATGAAATGCTTGCAGAAGCTATCATTAAACATGACTTGCCTTATAATTTTGTTGAATATGATAAGATCAAAGCTTGGACAAAGTATATAAATCTAGATGTGGTGATAAATTCTAGGAATACTGCTGTGGCTGATATTCAAAAAATTCATTTGAGAGAGAAAGAAAAGCTTAAACAAGCTATGGCTAAGATTCTTAATAGAGTGTGTTTGACTTCTAATGTATGGACAGCATGCACGACTGAGGATTATATTTACTTAACTTCTTACTTTGTTGATAAAAATTAAAAACTAAATAGTAAAATTTTTAATTTTGCTCGCATGGAACCTCTCCACATTGGAGTTTAATTGGCTTCAACTATATTTGATTGCTTGAAAAAATAGAGTATAGAGAAAAAAAGTTTTTTCTATTATCTTAGATAATGCTTCATCTAATGACAACATGGTAGATATTTTGAAAGGTCATCTTCATTTGCAAAATAGCTTATTGTGTGATGGAGAATTCCTTCACGTATGTTGCTCTACTCACATACTGAATCTCATTATTCAAGAAGGCTTGAAGGTGGCTAGTGAATCCCTATATAAAATAAGAGAAAGTGTCAAATATATGAGGAGATTAGATGGAAGGATGAAAAAATTTTAAGAATGTGTTAAGCAAATGGGTCTTGATGTAAGAATTAGTTTTGTTGAGAAATATGTCCCAAAAGTCAATCTCAAACTGTTGACGGTTGAGCAACCAAGTATTGTAATTAATTTGTTAATAAATAAAGTATATTTGGCATCTTCATCATAAGATTTCATCTTCTAATAAACTCCGTTGTTATGATGAAGTTCTTAGGACTATTTAAGTTTGATAGAGAGAGGATTTATCGATTAGTCCTTAAAATTGTTCACGACCAAATGATAGGCTGTTAATAAGGACGACAACTTCTATCGAGCATAGGTCGCTGTAGGCCATATGGGTTGGTTGTCCTCTTAACCAAGGAGTGTGAAGATACAGGTATGGCATACAGGTGAGATATAAGGGTACATCATCATTGAACATGACCAACTCCAGAGCATTCTGCTGTCGAAAATGTCTCTGATGGGATATAGGTATAAGTGTCCCTTAGACCTGAGATCGCCTAAGTGACTTGCAAGCAACTCACTGCGCTTTGGTACTGGACTAAATGAATTTTTAATTTAGTGATGGAAGGCTTTTGGGCACAGTCAAGTACTTGCGAAGTCAGAGTGTGATCGAGATGGGATTGACCACTCCAAGAGTTTGAGAAGAATGAGTCGCTGTATTTCAATTTAGCAAAACCTTGGCCAGGATAATCCATCAGATGGATTTGATATTTTGAAATATAATGTGGACAACCTGATCAGAGTTGACAGTTGAACTCTAAGATGTCCTATGATCATTTTGGTCAAGAGGATGAATTATATGAAAACTATATCCGCAAGGGTTCTAAGGATATTGTTCTACACATTGGACCTATCCGATCATCGGGTACCATTGCTAGATGGTCACTTCGATTGACACAAAAATTTATTTCTGTACTACCAGCTTAGGTTCAAACCTATGAGGTCATACATATTAGAGTTCATGATCCGATCGGATGGTTGATCAACGATTAAGAATCGTTCTAGGGTTAAATGATCAATACGATTGACATTTAACCTAGTACAAGTGTTGTAGGAGGATCGATTAGTAATTTGATTGCTAATTAGCTTAATTTGATTAAGTCAATGGGTTGAGATTAAGTTTAATTAAATATGATTTAATTAAATTTGGTTTGGGCTTTATTGGATCAAGTTCAATTGGTTTATTGGATAAGCCAATTGCAAGGAAAAGCTAGTCCTAGTTCAATTAGGACTTGGGTCAACCTAATTTCTAATTTGATTAGAAAATTAAATCAGATTTAAATATAATTTAATCTGATTAAATTAGGTTCTTAATTGGGTTAAGACCTATTTTAATTAGGTTGACCTAATTTTGGTCTGATTTAGTTTGAAAAACCAAATTAAAACAAGTCATGAGTTAGAATCCTAGTAAGACTAGGATTCCACCTTGTGCCACATAAGCCCCCCCCACGTCCTCTCTCTTATTCCACGCCAATCCCCTCTTATTTTGTGCAACAAAAATCCTCTTCCAGGTCTCTTCCATGTCCACAAAAGGTTTTCTCTCTTCTTTCTTACATGGAAGGTGGTTTGGATCAAATCAAAGAGGAATAAGTTTGGATTTCGAATTCTATGAGATAGATTTTTAGAAATCCAAAACTCTTTCAATTTTGCACCAAATTTATCTAATTTTTTTTTGGAATTTTTGTAACTTTTAGGATACATATTTTGCACCCTTTTCTGGTGGTCCATGTATGAAAATAAAGAGGAGGTGCTCAAGAGTTGGGCGCCCCTTATCTTGCCATGTTTGGATAAGCCTTGACTAGGTATTTGACCTAGATAAGGACTCTATCATATCTCTCTCTATAAAATGAGTTTCTTTATGAAAGTTTTGGTGAAGATAGAGATTTGAGATACCTTTGGGGCATCCAAAAATTAGAAAGAAATACCTTTGAGTCGTGAAGATATAATAGACACAAGATAGGGTGTTTAGAGAGAGAAACGAGAAGAAGAAGAGGGTCTTCTTCTAGGATTGTTTGTTTTCATCTCTTTCCTTTCTCCATCATGAGTTTTCTGAGAGTGTCTCAGATCTGAAACTTCTTCTCCTACTTCTCATCTTTAGAAGAGCCCAAATCAAGAAGAAGGAGGCACTTGATCATCCATCAAAGAAGGATCTGTTGGGAAATGTGTCCCAAAAAGCCAATCATCAAGCTGTTGACGGTTGAGCAACCAAGTATTATAATTGATTTGTTAATAAATAAAATATATTTGGTATTTTTATCATAAGCTTTCATCTTCTAATGAACTTTATTATTATGATGAAGTCCTTAGGACTATTTAAGTTTGATAAAGAGAGGATTTATCGATTAGTCCTTAAAACTGTTCACGACCAAATAATAAGCTGTTAATAAGGATGACAGCTTCTATTGAGCATAGGTCGCTGTAGGCCATATGGGTTGGTTGTCCTCTTAACCAAGGAGTATGGAGACACTGGTATGGCATACAGGTGAGACATAAGGGTACATCGTCATTGAACGTGACCAATTCCAAAGCATTCTGCTGTCGACAATGTCTCTGATGGGATATAGGTATAAGTATCCCTTAGACTTGAGATCGCCTCAGTGACTTGCAAGCAACTCACTGTGCTTTGGTACTGGACTAACTAAATTTTTAATTCAGGGACGGAAGGCTTCTGGGCACAGTCAAGTACTTGTGAAGTCAGAGTGTGATCGAGATGGGATTGACCACTCCAAGAGTTGGAGAAGAATGAGTCACTGTATTTTAATTTAGCAAAACCTTGGCCAGGGTAATCCATCAGATGGATTTGATATTTTGAAATACAATGTGGACAACCTAATCAGAGTTGACAGTTGAACTCTGGGGTGTGTCCTATGATCATTTTGGTCAAGGGGATGAATTATATGAAAACTATATCCGCATGGGTTCTAAGGATGTTGTTCTACACATTCGACCTATCTGATCGTCGGGTACCATTGCTAGATGGTCACTTTGATTGGTATAAAAATTTATTCTTGTACTATCAGCTTAGGTTCGGACCTATGAGGTCACACACATTAGAGTTCATAATCCGATCGGATGGTTGATCAACGATTAAGAATCGTTCTAGGGTTAAATGATCAATACGATTGACATTTAACCCAGTGCAAGTATTGCAGGAGGATCTATTAGCAATTCGATTGCTGATTGGCTTAATTTGATTAAGCCAATGTGCTGAGATTAAGTCTAATTAAATATAATTTAATTAGATTTAGTTTGAGCTTAATTGGATCAAGTCCAATTGGTTTATTGGATAAGCCAAGTGCAAGGAAAAACTAGTCCTAGTTCAACTAGGACTTGGGTCAATCTAATTTCTAATTTGATTAGAAGATTAAATCAGATTTAAATCTAATTTAATCTGATTAAATTAAATTGGGTTAAGAACTATTTTAATTAGGTTGATCTAATTTTGGTTTGATTTGGTTTGGGAAACCAAATTAAAACAAGTCATAAGACAGAATCCTAGTAAGACTAGGATTCCACCTTGCACCACATAAGCCTTCTCCACGCCCTCTCTCTTATTCAACGCCAATCTCCACTTATTTTTTGTGACAAAAGCCCTCTCTCAGATCTCTCCCATGTTCACAAAAGGTCTCCTCTCTTCTTTCTTACATGGAAGGTGGTTTGGATTAAATTTAAAAGGAATAAGTTTGGATTTCGAATTCTATGAGATAGAGTTTTAGAAATCCAAAACTCTTTCAATTTTGCACCAAATTTATCCAAATTTTTTTTGGAATTTTTGTGGCCTTTAGGTTATATATTTTGTGCCCTTTTCTAGTGATCCATGCATGAAAATATGAAGGAGGTGCTCAAGAGTTGGGCGTCCCTTAACTTGCCATGTTTGGATAAGCCTTGACTAGGTGTTTGACCTAGACAAAGACTCTATCATATCTTTCTATATAAGATGAGTTTCTTTATAAAATTCTAGAGAAAGTTAGAGATTTGAGAGAACTTTGTGTCATCCAAAAATCAAAGAGAAATATCTTTGGGTCGTGGAGATATAAAAGATGCAAGTTTGGGTATCTAGAGAGAAAAATGTGAAGAAGAAGAGGGTCTTCTTCTAGGGTTTTTATTTTCATATCTTTCCTCCCTCCATCTTGAGTTTCCTGAGAGTGTCTCAAATCTGAAACTCCTCCTTCTACTTTCCATCTTTGGAAGAGTCCAAATCAAGAAGAAGGAGGCACCTGATCAACCATCAAAGAAGGATCAGCACAGTACTAGCATACTGTGCTGATTTTCTGAAGCAGAACTTCTGATCGAGATTCGTAGGCTCGTGTGGATGATTTCTAGAGGCCGGATGCATGTGCGGCTTGCAACATCATCCTTAAGCCTGGATCAGCGAGGTTAGAGCATCTAACTTGCAAGGTAATAGATCTGATCTATTGTTTAATACATACATTAGATGTGGTATAGAAATATGTTGATATGATCAATATGTAGTTCATGCTATATTTATATATTTTAATTTTTGATTTAATGCCATGTAATGATCATATAATAGGATCTTAGATCTAGGGATTCTCTGGTTTTAAAAAATAAATTTTGATTTATTTTAGTCTTCCGCTGCCTGATCTTAAAAAAGTTTCAAGATCTAACCCTGAAACCCTAGATCTGGTTCCTACAATTGGTATCAGAGCCTAGGTTCTTTATTACATGATTATTTATATAAGCTTAGATTATTTCTTAGATTAGATCTAATTTATAATCTAATTATTAAATCTAAAATTAAAATTTTAGATCAATCACAAATTGCAAGGTTGTCCTGCTGTAAGGTTTACCCCTTACAGTGTAAAGGTTGTCCTAGTTTGTGTAGATCTAGCTTTAATCATAAATTTGTTAGATATGATCTAGATTAAATTTATAATTTATTAGATTTAAAAGATATTTAAATCTGAAATAAAATCTCTTTGTTAATAATTTTTGTGCAAAGAAATTGTTTAATGTTGAAATTGTTTCAATTACATGAACCTGTTTAGATTAGATCTAAAGTAGTTTCATATTTATTTTACTTGTATCTTGATTATGAATCAAACATGCAATATGGTTGGTAGAATCATATTGTAAAATTATTTTACATATATGAAAATTATTTTTTGAAAAGCCAAACCCAACCCTCAGTCCAAAACTTAATTAAGAATTAAGAAGTTGTTTGATTAGGTTCTAGGATTGTGAATTGAAGAACCTAAGACACAAATCATAACACATTGGGTTAATGGGTTAGTGGGAATTAGGTCCATTAATTGGGTTAGACCTATGGTTAGATTAAAGATGGACTTAATTAGAGAATTGACTAAATCTAATCAATTGTTGTCTTAGATTAAGTCAAGGATTCTCTACATCAATTACAATAGTTGTAGTTGGTCAAGTCTATATCTTTAACGAGAATCAAATGGACTTGATTCTTGGCTAAGCGGTCTAGCATGAACTGTTAGGTTGATCTAATCGAAACTAATTAAACCAGTTGGTGTATAAGGTAAACCAGACCGGTGCTTTTTAATTGGGAACCCGCTTACCTGGCCATTTCTGATGGTGTCTAAGGCAAGCTTTGGCAGACCCTCCCACTGAACGAACTTACCTGGCCTCTTGGTGAAATTATGTTTTGATCGGATCACTTGATTATTCGAGCTGACCCATGTCAGCTAGGTAAATCAGTGTGACTGATTTAGGTGCTCCTAGACCAACCCTTTTAATGGTCTCCCTTAAGCTGACTTGGTGAAGCCAGTGGGAGGATCATGATAAGCTGGTTCATCTGACCTCATCCTCTAAATTATTTAAATCTTCTAAAATTATTAGGTCCTTAAAATGATAAAGTTATGGAGATAACTGAGTCATAGCCTCCCATTAAGGTGTTTGATAATGAGTCCATTAACTCAATAATCATTGCAGACCCAAAGGCCTGGTGCTTGTTGACTAATGGAATTATCACTCATCATATGATGACATGGAAGTGTCTCTCTAATGGTGGTTAGGTGAGCCAACCAAAGTTGGGCTTAATCATTCGTTGGTTAGATACACCAAGTATGATCATGTTAATGGTTGGACCTAACTAGATCCTTACAGTGGAGGCCAAAGCCTACTGATTAGGTTTCTGGGGCAAAATTAAAATTACTAGAAATTATTTAGAGAAACAATTGGTTATGAACCTACCCTTAGATGTACATGGGTTGACCAACCAAAGTTGGGCTTGTGTGCAGTCTAAGTGGATTCTAGTATCCGCTAAGGAATTAGGGTAATTCCTCGAGTTGGAGGTAGAGGCTACCAATTCGAATAAAATAGTGGGAGAAACCTTTTGATTAAAGTCCAAATCTTTAGGTTTAATGAATCAATTACTAATTAGGTTATGGTTCTTCTTTGTGCAAATATGGCCACTTCCCTATCGCTCCGATCATTGTTGGACAATGATAAGTTGGTGGGCCCAACTTCGGTAGCTGGTACCGAAAGTTGAAGATAGTCCTAGAGCATGAACAGATCCTATATGTGATAATGGATCCTGCACCTGAGGAGTTAGCTGTCAATGCATGTGGAACAGTCAGAGACACTTACCAGAAGTGGCTTAGTGATCGGACCATGGTGCGCTGTATCATGCTGGCTGCCATGAGCGACGAGTTCAGTCATAGATTCGAGATGGCTCAGCCAAAGGACATGCTTCAAGTGTTGGAGGATGCTTTTGGCACACCCGATGACGTGGAGAGGCACAAGACTAGTTGTGCCATCTTCAACGCCAAAATGCGGGATGGTGCCTCTATCACTGATCATGTATTGTATATGATCGAGCTGATGGAACGATTGAGCAAGCTTGACTTTTCCTTGCATGAACAGCTTGGGAAAGATGCAATACTGAACTCACTGCCCAAGTCTTATCTCCCATTCCTCACTCATTATTGAATGACAAAGCCTGAAGTAAACTACCATGGGTTACTGGGGTTGCTTCAAAACTTTGAGAAGGATCACCAACTCTTCAAGGAGTCGGTGAACTCAGTGGGAGGTTCGTCTTCTAGTTCTCGATACTTTGAGAAAGGGAAGAAGAACAAGAAGAAGAAAGTCAAGAAGGTGCAAGTTCAGGCTGGGACATCTGTGCAGAGCCAGACCAAAAAGATCAAGCCTGATAAGAGTCTATTCAACTGGCAAGCACCCTAGATTAGATAGTGTGTCAGATATCTACTTATGGCACTGTAGTCTAGGTCATATAAACAAGAACAGAATAAACAGGTTGACTTAAGAGGGAATCCTCGAAGTTAGTGATTGTGAATCACTTCCAACCTGTGAGTCCTGTTTTCTTGGTAAAATGACCAAGTCACCTTTTACTGAAAAAGGTGAGAGAGCTACTGAGCTCTTGGGCCTAATACATACTGATGTATGTGGGCCCATGAGCACCAGTGCTAGAGGTGGATATTTCTACTTCATAACTTTCACGGATGACCTATCCCGATATGGATATGTCTATCTATGAACATAAGTCGGATTCATTTGAAATGTTCAAACGATTCCGAAGTGAAGTAGAAAAACAAACTGGGAAGAGTATTAAAACTCTTCGATCTGATCGAGGAGGAGAATACCTTTTTAGTGAATTTCTCACATATCTAGGAGAGAATGAGATTCTCTCCCAATGGACTCCTCCAGGAACACCACAGCATAATGGTGTGTCTGAAAGGAGGAATCGGACTCTGTTAGACATGGTCCAATCCATGATGGGTTTTGCTAGCTTGTCGATATCCTTCTGGGGATATGCACTCGAATCGGCCTGTTATCTATTAAATAGGGTTCCAAGTAAGTCTGTAATTAAGACTCCATATAAGATATGGATGGGACGTAAGCCAGCACTTTCACACCTTAGGGTCTGGGGGTGCCCGGCCTATGTCAAACAATTAGTCACAGACAAACTTGGACCTAGGTCTGACAAATGCTCATTCATAGGGTACCCTAACGAGACAAAAGGATATTTTTTCTACCATGCTGATGAACAAAAGGTGTTCGTCAGCCTTAAGGCAATCTTTTTAGAAAAAGAGTTCCTTGGTGAAGGAACCGTTGCCTCTAAGGTTGAACTTGATGAAGTTCAACAGGTAGAAGGACCGACACCAATAGCTGAACCTGAGTCGGATATGATTAGATCAGATCTGAAGTCCAATGTACCTGCACCATTAAGGCGATCCGGTAGAGTACCGCGTCAGCCGGACAGATACTACGATTTCTTGATCCGGGACGGTGATCCCATCGAACTTGATGAGAATAATGAGGATCCGATCACCTATATGGATGCAATGCAGAGACCTGATTTCGAGAAATGGCTTGAAGCCATGAAATTCGAAATAGAGTCCATGAAGGTCAACGATGTATGGACATTGGTTGACCCATCTGAAGGGGTTAAACCCATTGGGTGTAAATGGGTCTTCAAAAGGAAGAGGGGCGCAGATGAAAAGGCGGAGACCTATAAAGCCCGTCTGGTAGCCAAGGGGTATCGTCAACGTTATGGTATTGACTATGACGAGACGTTTTTCCCTGTGGCAATTCTCAAATCCATTCGAATAATGCTTGCAATAGCTGCCCATCTGGATTATGAGATCTGGCAGATGGATGTAAAGACAGCCTTCCTGAATGGAGAGCTGATCGAAGAGGTGTATATGATACAACCTAAGGGGTTTACATCCACAGATGAGTCCAAGGTGTGCAAGCTTCAGAGATCCATTTATGGATTGAAGCAAGCTTCTCGGAGTTGGAACATGCATTTTGATAAGGTGATTAAAACGTATGGCTTCATTAAGAATGGAGAAGAGCCCTGCATCTATAAATTGTCAAATGGTCCAGTTGTGGTATTCCTTATCTTGTACGTGGATGACATACTCTTAATCGGGAATGACATCCCCGCACTACAGGGAATAAAAGTTTGGTTGTCATCATAGTTCTCCATGAAGGACTTGAGTGAAGCATCCTACATCCTAGGGATGAAGATCTATAGGGATAGATCTAAAAAGATGCTTGGGTTATCCCAGTCCATGTACATAGACACTGTGCTAAAGAGGTTCAGCATGGAGAATTCTAAGAAGGGCTATCTACCGATAGGCCAAGGAATTTCTCTCTCTAAGAAGGATTGTCCAACAACTCTTGAAGAGAGAGAGCGTATGAGTAGAGTCCCATATGCTTCAGCCGTGGGATCTATCATGTACGCCATGACATGTACAAGACCAGATGTGGCATACTCACTAGGAGTAGTGAGTAGATACCAATCTGATCCTGGAGAAAATCACTGGAAAGTGGTTAAAGCCATCCTTAAGTATTTGAGAAATACTAAGGACCAATGGTTGGTTTATGGCGAGTCAGATCTGAAACTTGTGGGGTTCACAGACTCCAGCTTCCAATCTGACCATGATGACAGCAGGAGCATGTCGAGTTATATCTTTACTCTGAATGGTGGAGCCATCTGCTGGAAGAGTTCCAAGCAGCATACTGTGGCAGACTCTGTTTGTGAAGCGGAGTACATCGCAGCATCGGATGCCGCGAAGGAAGCTGTGTGGCTGAGAAAATTCATCAACAAGCTCGGAGTAGCACCCTCCCTTGATGGTCCAGTCCTGCTCTACTGCGACAGCACTGGTGCCATAGCTCAAGTGAAGGAATCCAAAGCACATCAGCGGACGAAGCACATCTTGTGCCGCTTGCACCTGGTCTGGGAGATCGTGGATCGAGGTGACGTCGACCTTCAGAAGATCGACAGAAAGGAGAACCTGGCCGACCCCTTCACTAAAGCCCTGGCAATAAAGGAGTTCGACAACCACAAGTCGAAGATGGGTATTAGATACTGTGCCGAGTGGCTTTAGGACAAGTGGGAGTTGTTGGGAAATGTGTCCCAAAAAGCCAATCATCAAGCTGTTGACGGTTGAGCAACCAAGTATTGTAATTGATTTGTTAATAAATAAAATATATTTAGTATTTTTATCATAAGCTTTCATCTTCTAATGAACTCCGTTGTTATGATGAAGTCCTTAGGACTATTTAAGTTCGATAAAGAGAGGATTTATCGATTAGTTTTTAAAACTATTCACGACCAAATGATAAGCTGTTAATAAGGACAACAGCTTCTATCGAGCATAGGTCGCTGTAGGCCATATGGATTGGTTATCCTCTTAACCAAGGAGTGTGGAGATACTGGTATGGCATACAGGTGAGATGTAAGGGTACATCGTCATTGAACATGACCAACTCCAGAGCATTCTGCTGTCGAGAATGTCTCTGATGGGATATAGGTATAAGTGTCCCTTAGACTTGAGATCGCCTCAGTGACTTGCAAGCAACTCACTGTGCTTTGGTACTGGACTAACTGAATTTCTAATTCAGGGATGGAAGGCTTCTGGGCACAGTCAAGTACTTGCGAAGTCAGAGTGTGATCGATATGGGATTGACCACTCCAAGAGTTGGAGAAGAATGAGTCGCTGTATTTCAATTTAGCAAAACCTTGGCCAGGGTAATCCATCAGATGGATTTGATATTTTGAAATACAATGTGGACAACCTGATCAGAGTTGACAGTTGAACTCTGGGGTGTCCTATGATCATTTTGGTCAAGGGGATGAATTATATGAAAACTATATCCGTATGGGTTCTAAGGATGTTGTTCTACACATTCGACCTATCCGATCGTCGGGTACCATTGCTAGATGGTCACTTCGATTGGTATAAAAATTTATTCTTGTACTATCAGCTTAGGTTCGAACCTATGAGGTCACACACATTAGAGTTCATGATCTGATCGGATGGTTGATCAACGATTAAGAATCATTCTAGGGTTAAATGATCAATACGATTGACATTTAACCCAGTGCAAGTGTTGCAGGAGGATCTATTAGCAATTCGATTGCTGATTGGCTTAATTTGATTAAGCCAATGGGCTGAGATTAAGTCTAATTAAATATGATTTAATTAGATTTAGTTTGAGCTTGATTGGATTAAGTCCAATTGGTTTATTGGATAAGCCAAGTGCAAGGAAAAACTAGTCCTAGTTCAACTAGGACTTGGGTCAATCTAATTTCTAATTTGATTAGAAGATTAAATCAGATTTAAATCTAATTTAATCTGATTAAATTAGGTTTTTAATTGGGTTAAGACCTATTTTAATTAGGTTGATCTAATTTTGGCTTGATTTGGTTAGGGAAATCAAATTAAAACAAGTCATAAGACAGAATCCTAGTAAGACTAGGATTCCACCTTGCACCACATAAGCCTTCTCCACGCCCTCTCTCTTATTCAACATCAATCTCCACTTATTTTGTGTGACAAAAGCCCTCTCCCAGATCTCTCCCACGTTCACAAAAGGTCTCCTCTCTTCTTTCTTACATGGAAGGTGGTTTGGATCAAATCTAAAAGGAATAAGTTTGGATTTCGAATTCTATGAGATAGAGTTTTCGAAATCCAAAACTCTTTCAATTTTGCACCGAATTTATCCAATTTTTTTTTGAAATTTTTGTGGCCTTTATGGTATACATTTTGTGCCCTTTTCTGGTGATCCATGCACGAAAATATGAAGGAGGTGCTCAAGAGTTGGGCATCCCTTAACTTGCCATGTTTGGATAAGCCTTGACTAAGTGTTTGACCTAGATAAGGACTCTATCATATCTCTCGATATAAGATGAGTTTCTTCATAAAAGTTTAGGGAAAGTTAAAGATTTAAGAGATCTTTGTGCCATCCAAAAATCAGAGAGAAATACCTTTGGATCGTGGAGATATAAAAGATGCAACTTTGGGTGTCTAGAGAGAAAAACGTGAAGAAGAAGAGGGTCTTCTTCTAGGGTTTTTATTTTCATATCTTTCCTCCCTCCATCTTGAGTTTCCTGAGAGTGTCTCAGATCTGAAAATATTCCTTCTACTTTTCATCTTTGGAAGAGTCTAAATCAAGATGAAGGAGGCACCTGATCAACCATCAAAGAAGGATCAGCGCAGTACTAGCATACTGTGCTGATTTCCTGAAGCAGAACTTCTGATCGAGATTCGTAGGCTCGTGTGGATGATTCCTAGAGGTCGGATGCGTGTGCGGCTTGCAACATCATCCTTAAGCCCAGATCAGCGAGGTTAGAGCATCTAACTTGCAAGGTAATAGATCTGATCTATTGTTTAATACATACATTAGATGTGGTATAGAAATATGTTGATATGATCAACATGTAGTTTATGCTATATTTTTATATTTTAATTTTTGATTTAATGCCATGTAATGATCATGTAATAGGATCTTAGATCTAGGGATTCTCTAGTTTTAGAAAATAAATTTTGATTTATTTTAGTCTTTCGCTGCCTGATCTTGAAAAAGTTTCAAGATCTAACCCTGAAACCCTAGATCTGGTTCCTACAGGATCAGTGCAGTACTAGCATACTATGCTGATTTCCTGAAGCAGGACTTCTGATCGAGATTCATGGGCTCGTGTGGATGACTCCTAGAGACCAGATGCATGTGCGGCTTGCAACATCATCCTTAAGCCCGGATCAATGAGGTTAGAATGTCTAACTTGCAAGGTAATAGATCTGATCTATTGTTTAATACATATATTAGATGTAGTATAGAAACATGTTGATATGATCAACATGTAGTTCATGCTCTATATATTTTAATTTTTGATTTAATGCTATGTAATAATCATGTAATAAAATCTTAGATCTAGAGATTCTCTGATTTTAGAAAATAAATTTTGATTTATTTTAGTCTTCCGCTGCATGATCTTGAAAAAGTTTCAAGATCTAACCCTGAAACCCTAGGTCTAGTTCCTTCAATTGGTATCAGAGCCTAGGTTCTTCATTGCATAATTATTTATACATGCTTAGATTATTTTTTAAATTAGATCTAATTTATAATCTGATTATTAAATCTAAAATTAAAATTTTAGATCAATCACAAACTGTAAGGTTGTCCTGCTGTAAGGTTTACCCCTTACAGTGCAAAGGTTGTCCTAGTTCGTGTAGATCTGTCTTTAATCATAAATTTATTAGATATGATCTAGATTAAATTTATAATTTATTAGATTTAAAAAATATTTAAATCTAAAATAAAATCTCTTTGTTAATAATTTTTGTGCAAAGAAATTGTTTAAAGTTGAAATTGTTTCAATTACATGAACCTGTTTAGATTAGATCTAAAGTAGTTTCATGTTTATTACAGTTGCATCTTGATTATGAATCAAATATGCAATATGGTTGGTAGAATCATATTATAAAATTATTTTATAAATATAAAAATTATTTTTTAAAAAGTCGAACCCAACTCTCAGTCCAAAACTTAATTGAGAATTAAGAAATTATTTTGATTAGGTTCTAGGATTGTGAATTGAAAAACCTAAGACACAAACCATAACACATTGGGTTAATGGGTTAGTGGAAATTAGGTCCATTAATTGGGTTAGACCTATGGTTATATTAAAGATGGACTTAATTAGAGAATTGACTAAATCTAATCAATTATTGTCTTAGATTAGGTCAAGGATTTTCTAGATCAATTACAATAGTTGTAGTTGGTCAAGTCAATGTCTTTAACGAGAACCAAATGGACTTGATTCTTCGCTAAGTGGTCTAGCACAAACTGTTAGGTTGATCTAATCGAAACTAATTAAACCAGTTGGTGTCTAAGGTAAACCAGACCAGTGGTTTTTAATTAGGAGCCCGCTTACCTGGCCATTTCTGATGGTGTCTAAGGCAAGCTTTGGCCGACCCTCCCACTGATCGAACTTACCTGACCTCTTGGTGAAATTATGTTTTAATCGGATCACTTGACTATTCGAGCTGACCCATGTCAGCTAGGTAAATCAATGTGACTGATTTAGGTGCTCTTAGACCAGCCCTTTTAATGGTCTCCCTTAAGCTGACTTGGTGAAGCCAGTGGGAGGATCATGATATGCTGGTTCATCTGACCTCATCCTCTAAATCATTTAAATCCTCTAAAATTATTAGGTCTTTAAAATGATAAAGTTATGGAGATAACTGAGTCATAGCCTCCCATTAAGGTGTTTGATAATTAGTCCATTAACTCAATAATCATTGCAGACCCAAAGAACTGGTGATTGTTGACTAATGAAATTATCACTCATCATATGATGACTTGGAAGGGTCTCTCTAATGGTGGTTAGGTGAGCCAACCAAAGTTGGGCTTAATCATTCATTGGTTAGATGCACCAAGTATGGTCATGTTAATGGTTGGACCTAACCGGATCCTTACAGTGAAGGCCAAAGCCTACTGATTAAGTTTTTGGGGCAAAATTAAAATTACTAAAAATTGTTTAGAGAAACAATTGGTTATGAACCTACCCTTAGATGTACATGAGTTGGCCAACCAAAGTTGGGCTTGTGTGCAGTCTAAGTAGATTCTAGTACCCACTAAGGAATTTGGGTAATTCCTCGAATTGGAGGTAGAGGCTACCAATTTGAATAAAATAGTGGGAGAAATCTTTTGATTAAAGTCCGAATCTTTAGGTTTAATGAATCAATTACTAATTAGGTTATGGTTCTTCTTTGTGCAAATATAGCCACTTCCCTATCGCTGCGATCATTGTGGACAATGATAAGTTGGTGGGATCCAACTTCGGCTGGTACCGAAAGTTTAAGATAGTCCTAGAGCATGAACGGATCCTATATTTGATAATGGATCCTGCACCTAAGGAGCCAGCTGCCAATGCACGTGAAACAGTCAAAGACACTTACCAGAAGTGGCTCAGTGATCGGATCATGGTGTGCTGTATCATGCTGGCTGCCATGAGCGACGAGTTCAGTCGCAGATTCGAGATGGCTCAGTCAAAAGACATGCTTCAAGTGTTGGAGGATGCCTTTGGCACACCCGATGATGTGGAGAGACACAAGACTAGTTGTGCCATCTTTAACGCCAAAATGCGGGATGGTGCCTCTGTCACTGATCATGTATTGTACATGATCGAGCTGATGGAATGATTGAGCAAGCTCGACTTTTTCTTGCATGAGCAGCTTGGGAAAGATGTAATACTAAACTCACTGCCCAAGTCTTATCTCCCATTCCTCACTCATTATAGAATGACAAAGCCTGAAGTAAACTACCACGAGTTACTGGGGTTGCTTCAAAACTTTGAGAAGGATCACCAACTTCACAAGGAGTCGGTGAACTTAGTGGGAGGTTCGTCTTCTAGTTTTCGACCCTTTGAGAAAGGGAAGAAGAACAAGAAGAAGAAAGTGAAGAAGGTGCAAGTTCAGATTGGGACATCAGTGCAGGGCCAGACCAAAAAGATCAAGCCCGATAAGAGTCATTCAACTGGCAAGCACCCTAGATTAGATAGTGTGTCAGATATCTACTTATGGCACTGTAGGCTAGGTCATATAAACAAGAAGAGAATAAACAGGTTGACTTAAGAGGGAATCTTCGAAGTCAGTGATTGTGAATCACTTCTAACCTGTGAGTCCTATCTTCTTGATAAAATGACCAAGTCACCTTTTACTGAAAAAAGTGAGAGAGCTACTGAGCTCTTGAGCCTAGTACATACTGATGTATGCGGGCCCATGAGCACAAGTGCTAGAGGTGGATATTTCTACTTCATAACTTTCACGGATGACCTATCCAGATATGGATATGTCTATCTGATGAAACATAAGTCGGATTCATTTGAAATGTTCAAACGATTTCGAAGTGAAGTAGAAAAACAAACTGGGAAGAGTATTAAAACTCTTCGATCTGACCGAGGAGGAGAATACCTTTCTAGTGAGTTTTTCACATATCTAAGAGAGAATGGGATTCTCTCCCAATGGACTTCTCCAGGAACACCACAGCATAATGGTGTGTCTGAAAGGAGGAATCAGATTCTGTTAGACATGATCCAATCCATGATGGGTTTTGCTAGCTTGCCGATATCCTTCTGGGGATATGCACTCGAATCGGCCTGTTATCTGTTAAATAGGGTTCCAAGTAAGTCTGTAATTAAGACTCCATATGAGATATGGATAGGGCATAAGTCAGCACTTTCACATCTTAGGGGCTGGGGATGCCCGGCCTATGTCAAACGATTAGTCACAGACAAACTTGGACCTAGGTCTGACAAATGCACATTCATTAGATACCCCAAAGAGACAAAAGGATATTTTTTCTACCATGCTGATGAACAAAAGATGTTCGTCAGTCTTAATGCAATCTTTTTAGAAAAGGAGTTCCTTGGTAAAGAAACCATTGCCTCTAAGGTTGAACTTGATGAAGTTCAACAGGTAGAAGGACCGACACCAATAGCTGAACCTAACTCGAATTTGATTGGATCAGATCCGGAGCCCAATATACCTGCACCATTAAGATGATCCGGTAGAGTACCATGTCAGCCAGACAGATACTACGATTTCTTGGTCCGGAATAGTGATCCCATCAAACTCGATGAGAATGATGAGGATCCGATCACCTATATGGATGCAATGCAGAGACCTGATTTTGAGAAATAGCTTGAAGCCATGAAATCCAAAATGGAGTCCATGAAAGTCAATGATGTATGGACATTGGTTGACCCACCTGAAGGGGTTAAACCCATTGGGTGTAAATGGGTCTTCAAAAGGAAGAGGGGCACAGACGGAAAGGTGGAGACCTATAAAGTCCGTCTGGTTGCCAAGGGATATCGTCAACATTATGGTATTGACTATGACAAGATATTTTCCCCTATGGCAATGCTCAAATCCATTCAGATAATGTTTGCAATAGCTGCCCATCTAGATTATGAGATCTGGCAGATGGATGTAAAGATAGCTTTCCTGAATGGAGAGCTGACCGAAGAGGTGTATATGATACAACCTGAGGGGTTTACATCTACAGATGAGTCCAAGGTATGCAAGCTTCAGAGATCCATTTATGGATTAAAGCAAGCTTCTCGGAGTTGGAACATGCATTTTGATAAGGTGATCAAAACGTATGGCTTCATTAAGAATGGAGAAGAGCCCTGCATCTATAAATTATCAAATGGTTCAGTTATGGTATTCCTTATCTTGTATGTGGATGACATTCTCCTAATTGAGAATGACATCCCTGCACTATAGGGAATAAAAGTTTGGTTGTCATCGTAGTTCTCCATGAAGGACTTGGGTGAAGCATCCTACATCCTAAGGATGAAGATCTATAAAGATAAATCTAAAAAGATGCTTGGGTTATCCCAGTCCATGTACATAGATACTGTGCTGAAGAAGTTTAGCATGGAGAATTTCAAGAAGGGCTATCTACCGATAGGCCATGAAATTTTTCTCTCTAAGAAGGATTGTCCGACAAGTCCTAAAGAGAGAGAGCGTATGAGTAGAGTCCTATATGCTTCAACTGTGGGATCTATCATATACGCCATGACATGTACAAGACCAGATGTGGCATACTCACTAGGAGTAGTGAGTAGATACCAATCTGATCCTGGAGAAAACCACTAGAAAGTGGTTAAAGCCATCCTTAAGTATTTGAGAAATACTAAGGACCACTGGTTGGTTTATGACGAGTCAGATCTGAAACTTATGGGGTTCACAGACTCCAGCTTTCAATCTGACCATGATGACAGTAGATGCGTGTTAGGTTATATCTTTACTCTGAATGGTGGAGCTATCTGCTGGAAGAGTTCCAAGCAGCATACTGTGGTAGACTCTGTTTGTGAAACGGAGTACATCGCAGCATCGGATGCCGCAAAAGAAGCTGTGTGGCTGAGAAAATTTATCAACGAGCTCGGAGTAGCACCCTCCCTCGATGGTCCGGTCCTGCTCTACTGCGACAGCACTGGTGCCATAGCTCAGGCGAAGGAACCCAAAGCACACCACGGATGAAGCACATTTTGCACCGCTTCCATCTGGTCTAGGAGATTATGGATCGAGGTGACGTCGACCTTCAAAAGATCGACGGAAAAGAGAACCTGGCCGACCCCTTCACTAAAGCCCTGGCAATAAAGGAGTTCGACAACCACAAGTCGAAGATGGGTATTAGATAATGTGCCGAATGGCTTTAGGACAAGTGGGAGTTATTGAAAAATATGTCCCAAAAGCCAATCGTCAAGCTGTTGACGGTTGAGCAACCAAGTATTGTAATTGATTTGTTAATAAATAAAATATATTTGGCATCTTCATCATAAGCTTTCATCTTCTAATGAACCCCGTGTTGGGAATAGTGTCCCAAAGCCAATCGTCAGCCTGTTAACGGTTGTACTTATTTTTATATTTGTACATGAATTATGAATTAATAAAAATTATTTTATCATTTTTTATCATAAAATATTTCATCTTCTAATGAACTCCTATGTTGTGGTGAAGTCCTTAGGACTATTTAGACTCGACAAAGGAGGATTTATCGTTTAGTCCTTAAATCTGTTCGCGACCAAATGATACGTTGTTACCAAGGATGACAACGTTTATCAAGCATAGGTCATTGTGTGCCATATAGGTTGGTTGTCCTCTTAACCAATGAGTGTGGAGACACTGGTATGGCATACAGGTGAGATGTAAGGGTATATCTGCACTGAACGTGACCGACTCTGGAGCTATTTCTGCTGTCAAAATTTGCTCTGATGGAATATTGGTAGAAATATCCCTCCGACCTGAAACCGCTATGGTGACTTGCAAGCAACTCACTGCACTTAGGCACTGGACTACCTGAACTTTTAATTCAGTGACGGAAGGCTGCTGGGTGTAGTCAAGTACTTGACTTGTCAGTGCATATGTCAAGATGGGATTGACCACTCCAGTTTTGGAGCTGTGTACAGTCATGTTTCAATTTAGCAAAATCTTGGCCAGGGTAATCCTTGTGAGGAGTCACAGGACTATTTGAGTTGAGCACGATTCGGATGATCTGATCAGGGTTGACAGTTTAACCCTGAGTTGTCCTAAACACAGGGGTCAAAAGGATGAATTATATAGTAACCATATTCTTGTAGGTTCTGAGTGTTGCGATTGCGACTATTCGACCTATCCGAATGTCAGGTACCATTGCTAGATGGTCACTTCGATTAGTATAGGAATTGGTTCCTGTGCTACTGGCTTGGATTCGAACCTGCGGGGTCACACACATTAGAGGTTCTTATCTGATCTGATCGCTGGTGTAGAATCCTTCATGTTTGAGACTCAATGATCGAGAATCAGGATTCTCTGATCACAAGTTCCACGCATTATGGGTACCGGGGTCAAGAGTCCCACTGGTTGGCACTTTTCGATTAGGGTTACATATCGATGAATTCTGATGCCCGATTGCCCATCAGATTTGGACTCAATATTTATGAGAGTTTTAATTAGTAATTTGATCACTAATTAACTCAATTTAATTGAGTAATTATTTTTGGATCAAGTCTAATTGAATTGGATTCAGTTAGGTTTGACCCGATTAGGTTAAGAGTTGACCTAATCGTCGAGATGGTTTGGTCCCTGATTTGATCAGAGGTTGGGCTTAGTCAATTCTTGATTTGATTAGGATTTTATTGAGCCTAATTAATCCTAATTTAGTTGGGTTTAAATTAGTTTAATTGGACCTAAATTATTTGGTTCAATTAGGTTGGTTTAAATAATTAAACCACCTTGACCCAATCTGCATGCGCCACCTCACTTCCATTGCACCCATTTGAATTCATGAGAAGGAACTTCTCATGAATTATTTCCTCACGCCAAGCCCTCTCCACACCCCACTTTAATGTGCCATATGAATGGATAAGGATGATTGGTTGGCTATTTAAATTCAAAATAAAGTTTGAATTTGAATGGGCAATCAATCCTTGCACCTTATCCCTTTTTTTATGCTCTATTTATTACATGAGACAAGGTTTCTCATGAAATCACTCCATGCACAATTTAAGCCATGCCTTACACCTTTAGTAGATAAGGGATGAGTTGGTGTCCATTTGAATTCAAAATTTGATTTGAATTCAAATATGCAATTACTCATCTTTATCCTTTCTTTTGGATAAGACATTTGACGTTGTTATAAAAGGAAGAGAAGAGTGGGGTGTGCAAGAAAAAAATTTTTGAAGAAAAATTTTGGGACGTGAGAAGTCTTGTGCGTGAGAAGGAAGTCCATATCCTTCCAAGAGAAAAAGAAAGAAAAGAAAGAAAAGTGGTGCAAGGTTTTCGATAAGTTTCCTAGAGTTTTAGCCTGGGGTTCGAGAAGTGAGAAAGTGAGCTACGAGTGTCGTGAGCCCACAAAATTTTAGGAAGATCTTCAACATCCTCTCAAGCACGTCTGTTGATGATTCAGAGTATCCAAAGAATCGACAGACATCAATCGAAGGAGTTCGATCAGCATCGACCGTCAAAAGGGCTCTACAACGAGCTAGCACTCGTGAGGAGTCGATCAGATCGAGAGCTTCGTGTGGATGATCCACAGAGGTCAGACACACTGTGTGGCTGCATCATGATGATAAGACTCTTCCGACGGTGATCAGATTGCGGCGATCTACTATCCGCACAAAGGTATTGTGTTCTGAACACATTACAGTAAAGTATTTACTGTTCGAATTTGAATTTCAAATTTAAATGTATGCATGCTATATATCATATTTAGATCCTAGTATAGGATAAATTTATGTTAATTAATTAGATTAATTAATATTTTTTCACTGTAAAATCATGATTTTGAAAAGTTTTAAAATTATCATTTTATCCCTACACTAAATTTCTCCACATATGGTATCAGAGCGAGTTCTTAGATATGATATATATATTTGCATGCGTAGATTAAGTTGTAATCTAAAATTTTAAATTTAAAATTTGAAATTTAAAATTTAAATTTTGAATTTTGAAAGTTGTTCGAAATTCAAAATTCAAAAATTTAAAATTCAAAATTTAAAATTTGAATTCTGAAATTTGAAATTCAAAATTTAAAATTCAAAAAAATTTGAAATTCAAAATTTGAAATTTGAAATTTGGTTGAAATTTCAAATTTGAAATTCAAAATTTGAAATTCAAAATTTGAAATTCAAAAATTTGAAATTTGAAATTTAAAATTTGAAATTTATTTGAAATTTGAAATTCAAAATTTAAAATTTAAAATTTGAAATTTAAATTTTGAAATTGATATATTTAGATATACTTGATCCAAGTAGCAAGTAATCGAATTGGGTTGGTTGCCATGGCCATCCGGTCATAGGAGAAAAGCAGGGTTTAAAGGCCCTCTCCTCCCATTCGATGGGGTCTCCTATGGCGGTAGGGGTGCCGCTGTAATTATATCCCATGCAGATGAAGCAGCGAAAGAAATTAATTGTAAAGGTTCAATTATAAAATTTATCATGAATGTGTTAGATTAGATCTAAAGGAATATTCATGATTTATTTTGATTGAATTATTTTCTGTTATGTAATTAGCAATAGGATTGCTATTTATGAAATGTGCTGATCTATTTGTGAAATGAGTCAATATATTTGGTGAACAAAAAATAAAACCTTTCAAATTTGAAAATTATTTTCGAAATACGAAACCCTGACCCATCAGCCCAAATACTTAATTAAAAGAATTAAGTATTGTCTAGTAGGTCTAGAATTGTGAATTAAGACCTAAGACAATTACATAAACTTGTGGGTCAATGGGTTAGATAGATTAGGTCCATAATTGGGTTAGACCTAAGGTTAGCTTAAAGAAATGGACTAAATTAGAGTAATTGGTCAAATCTAATCAAAAGTTGAATTAGATTAGGTCAAGGATCTCTAGCCTCAACTCCAATAGTTGTAGTTGAATGGGTCCATGTCTTTAACTAGACCAAGATGGACTTAATTCATGGCTACGCGATGTAACCCTATTTACTAAGTTGATCAAATTAAAACAAATGAACCGATTGGTGTCTAAGGTAAGTTTGGCAGTTTGACCAGTGGTTTTTAAGTGGGAGCTACTCGCGGTGATTCGATCTCTGATGAGTTAATGGCTTATCCCCACCACTGATCTCACTTACCTGGCCAACCTGATGAATTAGATTTTGATTAGATGACTTGGTGATTAGGGCTCACCCATATCATTAGGTAAATCAGTTTGACTGATTTAGGTGCTCCTAATGCCAATTTTAATTAAATCTTTTTTAATCTGACTTGGTGAAGTCAGTGGGAGGATTGAAATTGGCTGGATATTTTTATCTCATCTATCCTTTAATAAAATCCTCAAAAAATATTAGGTCCCTAAAAATGATTAAGTTATATTGATAACTAAGTCATAGCCTCCCATTAAGTGAGTGATAATGAGTCCATTAGTTTAATAATCATTGGAGGCCCAAAGGCCTGGTGCTTATTGACTAATGGAATTATCATTCATAATATGATAATTTGGTTTGAGTCTTTCTGATGGTGATCAGGTTGGCCGGCCAAAATCGGGCCTGATCATTTATTGGTCCGATTCACCAAATCAAATCATGTTAATGGTTGGACCTAACCAGATCTTTTCAGTGGAGGCCAAAGCCTACTGATTAGGTTCTAGAGCAAAATCAATTACTAGAAGTTGTTTAGAGAAACAATTGGTTATGAACCTACCCATAGATGCACATGGGTTGACCAACCAAAGTTGGACTCGTGTGTAGTCTGTGTGGATTCTATTACCCACTAAGGAATTAAAGTAATTCTTCGAATTGAAGGTTGAGGCTACCAGTTCGTAAAAATACTGGGAGAAACTTTAGACTAAAATCCAAGTCTTTAGTATTTATAATTTATGTACTACTAGAGGTCTAGTTTTTCTTTATGCAGCTGTAGCCACTACCCTGGCCCTCAGGTCATTATTAGATAATGACAAGCTCATGGGACCTAATTTCGATAACTGGTATCGAAAATTAAAAATCGTCCTTAAGCATGAGCGGATCCTTTATGTAGTAACGGATCCGATACTTGAGGAGCCAGCCCAGAACGTTAGAGGGACGGTCCGAGACACTTATCAGAAGTGGCTTAATGATCGCACCACCGTTCGGTGTATTATGCTGGCGGTAATGAATGATGAGTTCAGCCGCAGGTTCGAGAACGCCCAGCCACAGGAGATGCTTCAAATGTTGAATGACTCCTTTGGCACGCCTGACGACGTTGAAAGGCATAAAACTAGTTGTGCCATTTTCAATGCTCGAATGAGGGATGGAGCCTTAGTCACTGATCATGTACTGTACAAGATCGAAATGATTGAGCGCCTAAGTAAACTGGGCTTTCCCTTGCATGAGCAGCTCGGTAAGGATGCGATCCTTAATTCATTGCCTAAGTCCTTCCTCCCCTTCCTTACTCATTTTCGGATGACAAAGCCTGCAGTGAACTACCACGGCTTGTTGGGGTTGCTGCAGAACTTTGAGAAGGACCACCAGCTCTATAAGGAGTCGGTAAATATTGTGGGAGGGTCTTCTTCTGGTCGTCGACCCTTTAAGAAAGGGAAGAAGAACAAGAAGAAGAAGAATAAGAAGGTGCAACCGCATGCTGGGATGTCTGCACATGGTCAGACCAAGAAGTGCAAGCCCGACCAGAGCCAGGTGGAGTGCTTCTTTTGCAAGAAGCAGGGGTACTAGAAGAGGAACTGTCCTCTATACATTGCTTCCCTGGACCCAAACAGGCCGAAGAAGAAGCAAGGTACTTATATGATAACACCTTGCAACTTTTTCATTTGTGATACTACTGCCTGGGTATTGGATACCGGAAGCCCTTATTATATTTGCAATTCGATGCAGGGTCTGCAGGTCAGTAGGAGATTTGATGAAGGCGAGAGATTCTTGAACATTGGAGATGGAAGCAAAGTTCCAGTTCTAACATTAGGAATCATGAACCATGTAATCAATTCTCGAAACATAATTCTGAGTGAATGTCACTATTGTCCAAGCTTTTTATTAAATATTATTGCTGTAGGCCTTTTGGCCATGAACGGTTATCAATTTTTAATAAGAGGAAATATTTTTAATATCATTTTGAATGGTGTTATAATGTTTGTTGGACAACTTAATAATGGAATTTACTTTCTATCACAACCTGTTAATGTGGTTCAAACCTCTGGTAAATATCCTAGAATAGATAATGTGTCAGAAGTCTACCTTTGGCACTGTAGGCTAGGTCATATCAATAAGAACAGGATAAACAGGTTGGCTCAAGAAGAAATTTTTGAAGTAGGTGATTGTGAATTACTTCCAACCTGTGAGTCCTGTCTTCTTGGTAAAATGACCAAGTCACCTTTTACTGAAAAAGGTGAGCGAGCCAGTGAACTCTTGGCTCTGGTACATTCTGATGTATGTGGATTCATGAGCTCAAGTGCAAGAGGTGAATATTTCTACTTCATAACCTTCACAGATGACCTATCGAGGTATGGGTATGTCTATTTAATGAAGCATAAGTCGGAGTCATTTGAAATGTTCAAACTATTTTGAAATGAGGTAGAAAAATAAACTGGAAAGCGTATTAAAACTCTTTGATCTGATCGAGAAGGTGAATACATTTCCAGTGATTTTCTGATATATCTTGGGGAGAATGAGATTCTCTCTCAGTGGACACCTCCTGGAACACCACAGCATAATGGTGTGTCTGAAAGGAGAAATCGGACCTTGTTGGACATGGTTCAATCCATGATGGGGTTTGCTGGTCTGCCGATCTCCCTCTGAGGATATGCGCTCGAATCGGCTTGTTACCTTCTAAATAGAGTTTCGAGTAAGTCTGTAACCAAAATGCCATATGAGATATGGATAGGATGTAAGCCAGTACTCTCGCACCTTAGGGTTTGGGGGTGTCCGACTTATGTTAAACGTTTAATCACGAACAAGCTTGGACCTAGGTCTGACAAGTATAATTTTATAGGTTACCCAAAAGAGACCAAAGGGTATTACTTCTACCTAGCTATGAGCAAAAAATGTTTGTCAGCCTTAAGGCAATCTTTTTGAAAAAGAAGTTCCTTGGTGAAGGGACTGTTGCCTCTAAGGTCGAACTTGACGAAGTTCGACAGGTGAAAAAATCAACACAAGTTGCTGAACCTGAACTAGATTTGATTAGATCAGATCCAGAACCCATTGTTCAAGCACCTTTAAGGCGATCTGGTAGAGTACCACGTCAACTGGACAGATACTATGGTTTCTTGATCCGGGACGATGATCCTATCGAACTTGATGAAAATGATGAGGATCCGATCACCTACATGGATGCAATATAGAGACCCGACTCTGAGAAATGGCTAGAGGTCATGAAATCCGAAATGGAGTCCATGAAGGTCAATGATGTGTGGACATTGGTTGATCCACCTGAAGGAGTAAAACCCATAGGGTGTAAGTGGGTCTTCAAGAGGAAGAGAGGCGCAGATGGAAAGGTGAAAACCTATAAAGCCCGTCTGGTTGCCAAGGGATATCGTCAACATTATGGTATAGACTATGACGAGATATTTTTTCCGATGGCAATGCTCAAATCCATTCGGATTATGCTTGCGATAGCTGCCCATCTGGACTATGAAATCTGGCAGATAGATGTGAAGACAGCTTTCCTAAACGGAGAGCTGGATGAAGAGGTGTATATGATACAACCTGAAGGATTCACATCCACAGATGAGTCTAAGATGTGCAGGCTACAGAGGTCCATTTATGGACTTAAGCAGGCATCACAGAGTTGGAACATATGTTTTGATAAGACGATCAAGACGTATTGCTTCATTAAGAACAGAGAAGAGCCATGCATTTATAAGTGGGCTAATGGTCCAGTAGTAGTATTTCTTGTATTGTATATGGATGATATTCTCTTAATCAAAAATGATGTCCCTGCATTACAGGAAATAAAGATTTGGCTGTCGTCACAGTTCTCCATGAAGGATCTGGGAGAAGCTTCCTACATCCTAAGGATGAAGATCTATAGGGATAGATCTAAAAGGTTGCTTGGTTTATCTCAGTCCACGTACATTGATACTATGCTAAAGAAGTTCAGCATGGAGAATTTCAAGAAAGACTATCTTCCGATAGGCCATGAAATTTTTCTCTCGAAGAGGGATTGTCCGACAATACCTCAAGAGAGAGAGCGTATGGGTAGGATTCCATATGCTTCGGCAGTAGGATCTATCATGTACGCCATGACATGTACACAACCAGATGTGGCATACTCACTAGGGGTAGTGAGTAGATACCAATTTGATCTAGGGGAGAATCACTGGAAGATTGTTAAAACCATCCAGAAGTATTTAAAAAATACTAAGGACCAGTGGCTTGTTTATGGTGAATCAGACTTGAGACTTATAGGGTTTACAGACTTTAGTTTCCAGTCTGATCATGATGACAGCAAAAGTGTGTCAGGATTTATTTTTACCCTTAATGGTGGGGCTATCTGCTAAAAAAGTTCCAAGCAGCACACAGTGGCTGATTCAGTTTGCGAGGCGGAGTATGTCGCCGCATCAGATGTTGTCAAAGAAGCGGTGTGGCTGAGAAAATTCATCACCGAGCTCGGAGTAGCACCCTTCCTTATTGGTCTAGTTCTGCTCTACTGTGATAGCTCTGGAGCCATTGCTCAGGCAAAGGAACCAAAGGCACACCAACGGATGAAGCATATTCTGTGCCGTTACCATCTCATCTAGGAAATTATGGATCGAGGTGACATCAATCTTCAGAAGATCGACGGGAAGGAGAACCTGGCTGACCCATTCACTAAAGCCATTGCGATGAAGGAGTTCGACAACTACAAGTCGAAGATGGATATTAGATACTGCACCGATTGGCTTTAGGCCAAGTGGGAGATTATTGGGAATAGTGTCTCAAAGCCAATCATCAGTCTGTTGATGGTTGTGCTCATTTTTATATTTATACATGAATTATGAATTAATAAAAATTATTTTAGTATTTTTCATAACAAAATATTTCATCTTCTAATGAACTTCTATGTTGTGGTGAAGTCCTTAGGACTATTTAGACTCGACAAAGGAGGATTTATCGTTTAGTCTTTAAATATGTTCGCGACCAAATGATACGTTGTTCCAAGGACGACAACGTTTATCAAGCATAGGTCGTTGTGTGCCATATAGGTTGGTTGTCCTCTTAACCAATGAGTGTGGAGACACTGGTATGGCATACAGGTGAGATGTAAGGGTACATCTGCACTGAACGTGATCGACTCCGGAGCTATTTCTGCTGTCAAAATTTGCTCTGATGGAATATGGGTATAAATATCCCTCCGACCTGAGATCGCCACGGTGACTTGCAAGCAACTCACTGCACTTAGGCACTGGACTACCTGAATTTTTAATTCAGTGACGGAAGGTTGCTGGGTGTAGTCAAGTACTTGACTTATCGGTGCATGTGTCAAGATGGGAATGACCACTCCAGTTTAGGAGCTGTGTACAGTCATGTTTCAATTTAGCAAAATCTTGGCCAGGGTAGTCTTTATGAGAAGTCACAGGACTGTTTGAGTTGAGCACGATTCGGATGATCTGATCAGGGTTGACAGTTTAACCCTAAGTCGTCCTAAACATAGGGGTCAAAAGGATGAATTATACAGTAACCATATTCTTGTAGGTTCTGAGTATTGCGATTGCGACTATTCGACCTATCCGAACGTCGGGTACCATTGCTAGATGGTCACTTCGATTAGTACAGGAATTGGTTCCTGTGCTACCAGCTTAGGTTCGAACCTGCGGGGTCACACACATTAGAGGTTCCTATCTGATCTGATAGCTGGTGTAGAATCTTTCATGTTTGGGAGTCAGTGATCGAGAATCAGGATTCTCTGATCATGAGTTCTACACATTATGGCTATCGGGGTCAAGAGTCCCGTTGGTTGGGATTTTTCGATCAGGGTTACATATCGATGAATTCTGATGCCCGATTGCCCATCGAATTTGGACTCAGTATTTATGAAAGGTTTAATTAATGATTTGATCGCTAATTAACTCAATTTGATTGACTAATTATTTTTGGATCAAGTCCAATTGAATTGGATTCAGTTGGGTTTGACCCGATTAGGTTAAGAGTTGACCTAATCATCGAGATGGTATGGTCCCTGATTTGATCAGGGGTTGGGTTTAGTCAATTCCTGATTTGATTAGGATTTTATTGAGCCTAATTAAGCCTAATTTAGTTGGATTTAAATTAGTCTAATTGGACCTAAATTATTTGGTTTAATTAGGTTGGTTTAAATAATTAAACCACCTTGACCCAATCTTCATGCGCCACCTCACTTCCATTGCACCCATTTGAATTCATGAGAAGGAACTTCTCATGAATTATTTCCTCACGCCAAGCCCTCTCCATGCTCCACTTTAATGTGCCATATGAATGGATAAGGATGATTGGTTGGCCATTCAAATTCAAAATAAAGTTTGAATTTGAATGAGCAATCAATCTTTGCACCTTATCCCTTTTTTTACGCTCCATTTATTACATGAGAAAAGGTTTCTCATGAAATCACTCCATGCACAATTTAAGCCACACCTCATGCCTTTAGTGGATAAGGGATGAGTTGGTGTCTATTTGAATTCAAAATTTGATTTGAATTCAAATGTGCAATTACACATCTTTATCCTTTCTTTTGGATAAGACGTTTGACATTGTTATAAAAGGAGGAGAAGAGTGGGGCGTACAAGAAAAAAATTTTTGGAGAAAAATTTAGAAGCGTGAGAAGTCTTGTGCATGAGAAGGAAGTCCATATCCTTCCAAGAGAAAAAGAAAGAAAAAAAAGAAAAGTGGGTGCAAGGTTTCCGGTGAGTTCCCTAGAGTTTTAGTCTGGGGTTCGGGAAGTGAGAAAGTGAGCTACGAGTGTCGTGAGCCCATAAAATTTTAGGAAGATCTTCAACATCCTCTCAAGCACATCTGTTGACAATCCAGAGCATCCAAAAAATTGACAGACATTGATCGAAGGAGTTCGATCAGCATCGGCCGTCAAAAGGGCTCTACAACGAGCTAGCACTCGTGAGGAGTCGATCAGATCGGGAGCTTCATGTGGATGATCTGCAGAGGCCAGACACACTGTGTGGCTGCATCATGATAATCAGACTCTCTCGATGGTGATCAGATTGCGGCGATCTACTACCCGCACAAAGGTATTGTGTTGTGAACACATTACAGTAAAGTATTTACTGTTCGAATTTGAATTTCAAATTTAAATGCATGCATGCTATATATCATATTTAGATTTTAGTGTAGGATAAATTCATGTTAATTAATTAGATTAATTAATATTTTTCTACTGTAAAATCATGATTTTGAAAAAGTTTTAAAATTACCATTTTACCCCTGCACTGAATTTTCCCACACTTCATTGTTATGATGAAGTCCTTAGGACTATTTAAGTTCGATAAAGAGAGGATTTATCGATTAGTCCTTAAAACTGTTCACGATCAAATGATAGGCTGTTAATAAGGACGATAGCTTCTATCAATCATAGGTCGATGTAGGCCATTTGGATTGGTTGTCCTCTTAACCAAAGAGTGTGGAGACACTGGTATGGCATACAGGTGAGATGTAAGGGTACATCATCATTGAATGTGACCAACTCTAGAGCATTCTGCTGTCGAGAATGTCTCTGATGGGATATAGGTATAAGTGTCCCTTAGATCTGAGATCGCCTCAGTGACTTGCAAGCAACTCACTGTCCTTTGGTACTGGACTAACCGAATTTTTAATTCAGAGATGGAAGGCTTCTGGGCACAGTCAAGTACTTGTGAAGTCAGAGTGTGATCGAGATGGGATTGACCACTCCAAGAGTTGAAGAAGAATGAGTCGCTGTATTTCAATTTAGCAAAATCTTGGCCAGGATAATCCATCAGATGGATTTGATATTTTGAAATACAATGTGGACAACCTGATCAGAGTTGACAGTTGAACTCTGAGATGTCCTATGATCATTTTGGTCAAGGGAATGAATTATATGGAAACTATATCCGCATAGGTTCTAAGGATGTTGTTCTACACATTCGACCTATCCGGTCGTCGGGTACCATTGCTAGATGGTCACTTTGATTGGTACAGAAATTTATTTTTGTGCTACCGACTTAGGTTCGGACCTATGAGGTCACACACATTAGAGTTCATGATCCGATCGGATGGTTGATCAACGATTAAGAATCATTCTAGGGTTAAATGATCAATATGATTGACATTTAACCTAGTACAAGTGTTGCAGGAGGATTGATTAGCAATTTGATTGCTAATTGGCTTAATTTGATTAAGCCAATGGGTTGAGATTAAGTTTAATTAAATATGATTTAATTAGATTTAGTTTGGGCTTGATTGGATCAAGTTCAATTGATTTATTGGATAAGCAAATTGCAAGGAAAAACTAGTCCTAGTTCAATTAGGACTTGGGTCAACCTAATTTCTAATTTGATTAAAAAATTAAATCAGATTTAAATATAATTTAATCTGATTAAATTAGATTCTTAATTAGGTTAAGACCTATTTTAGTTGGGTTGATCTAATTTTGGTTTGATTTGGTTTGAGAAACCAAATTAAAACAAGTCATGAGTTAGAATCCTAGTAAGACTAGGATTCCACCTTGCGCCACATAAGCCCCCCCCACATCCTCTCTCTTATTCCATGCCAATCCCCTCTTATTTTGTGTGACAAAAACCCTCTCCCAGGTCTCTCCCATGTCCACAAAAGGTTGTCTCTCTTCTTTCTTACATGGAAGGTGGTTTGGATCAAATCAAAGAGGAATAAGTTTGGATTTCGAATTCTATGAGATAGAGTTTTAAAAATTTAAAACTCTTTCAATTTTGCATCAAATTTATTCAAATTTTTTTTGGAATTTTCATGAATTTTAGGGTCCACATTGTGCACCCTTTTCTGGGGATCCATGCATGAAAATAAGGAGGAGGTGCTCAAGAGTTGGGTGCCCCTTATCTTGCCATGTTTGGATAAGCCTTGACTAGGTATTTGACCTAGACAAGGACTCTATCATATCTCTCTCTATAAAATGAGTTTATTTATGAAATTTTTGGTGAAGATATAGATTTGAGATACCTTTGGGCTATCCAAAAATTAGAGAGAAAAACTTTTGGGTCATAGCGATATAATAGACACAAGATAGGATATTTAGAGAGAGAAACGAGAAGAAGAAGAGGGTCTTCTTCTAGGATTGTTTGTTTTCATCTCTTCCCTTCCTCCATCTTGAGTTTTCTAAGAGTGTCTTAGATCTGAAACTCCTCCTCCTACTTTTTATCTTTAGAAGAGCCCAAATCAAGAAGAAGGAGGCACCTGATCAACCATCAAAGAAGGATCAGCGCAGTACTAGCATACTGTGCTGATTTCTTAAAGGACTTCTGGCCGAGATTCGTGGGCTCGTGTGAATGACTCCTAGAGGCCGGATGTATGTGCGGCTTGCAACATCATCTTCAAGTCCGGATCAGCAAGGTTAGAACGTCTAACTTGCAAGGTAATAGATCTGATCTATTGTTTAATACATACATTAGATGTAGTATAGAAACATGTTGATATGATCAACATGTAGTTCATGCTCTATATATTTTAATTTTTGATTTAATGCTATGTAATAATCATGTAATAGGATCTTAGATCTAGGGATTTCTGATTTTAAAAAATAAATTTTGATTTATTTTAGTCTTCCGCTGCATGATCTTGAAAAAGTTTCAAGATCTAACCCTGAAACCCTAGATCTGGTTCCTTCAAGTTTAAGGTTAGATATATCAACCAGATGGAATTCAACATATTTGATGCTTGATAGTGCACTCAAATATGAAAAGGCTTTTGCTAGTCTCCAATTTATTGATAGAAATTTTAAATATTATCCAACAGACGATGAATAGAGGAGAGGAGAGAAAATATATGAATTCTTAGAACCATTTTATGAGACTACTAATAAGATCTCTGGCTCATCTTATCCAACCTCCAACTTATATTTTTTGCAAGTTTGGAAGAATGTATGTTGAATGATAATTTGTATTGTGAAGATGAGATTATCAGGGACATGACTCAAAGAATGAAAGGAAAGTTTGACAAATATTGGAAGGAGTATAGTGTAGTGCTTGCATTTGGAGCTATTGTTGACCCACGCATAAAGCTTGAATTTTTAGAATTTTGTTACTCATAGAATGATCCTTCTATTGCAGAAGAGAAAAGAGATTTTGTGAAGATGAAATTGTACAAGCTCTATGAACAATATGCATGCAAGTCCAGTGCATCATCAAGTGCAAGTGAAAGTGATTCTCAATTTAATATTTTGCCTAGGCCAAGTAGATGAGCTAAAACCAAGGATATAAAAGTTTTTAGTGTAAGTTTTAAACATTCTTTAAAATTTATTATTTTAAATTTTTAATTCTTTTTTAGCTATATGTTATTTGATATCTGATATCTCATCTGTTTCTCTTTTTTTGTTGTGAATGTGTTTAAAATTTTTTAGGAGTTCAAGAAATATGGGACTGCAACTAAATCTAATGATGGCAAATCTGAATTGGATCTTTATTTGGAAGAGCGAATACTTGATTATGACTGCTTTAGTAATTTCGATGTACTCAAGTATTGGAAGGATACTACACAATATCCTGATCTTTCAATTATGGCACATGATGTGCTAAACATTTTAATTACTACAGTAGCATCTGAATCTGTCTTTAGTATTGGAGGTCATATTTTGAACAAGTATAGAAGCTCTCTCCTTCTTGAAAATATCCAAACTCTTATTTGCATGCGAAATTGGTTGCATAGCTTTGCTCCAAATGATATTTTTTTTTATATTCTTTAGATTTATTTTAATATCTTGACTAATGATTAATTTTTATTTTTCAATGGAATTGATTGTCTAATTCTTTTATTATTATAAATTTTAGATGAAGATAATAGCCTTGAGACAAGTGTATCACAAGCATATTCAAATATCGTATAGCTTAAGGAAGAGGTCAATGAAGATAGTGAAATATGATTTATTATGGATATTAAATTTTAATATTTTATATAATTTAATGTGATAAATTATTGAATTAGTGAAGTTTGAAACTTTTAATTTCTACTTTATTAATGTTTGGGTTGAATTTTTAAATTTTAAATGGTTGAATTGATGATGTTTCAACTTTCAATTAAGGATATGTTGATTTTTTTATCAGATTATTAGTTTTTTTTTATCAGTCATTTAAGATTCAAGGCCCATGGGCTGGTCTGGCCCGGCCCACGATCCTTAAAGGGCTAGACTGGGCCAGCAATATTATGTCTCATTTTTTAGATAGGCCTAGCCCGACCTAGCCCATCAAATTTTAGGCCCTTATGGGTCGGGCCAAGTCGGCCCATTTTGATAGTACTACATATACCCATGTTCAATTTATCATCTGAAAACTCCTTGATACCAAGACTTTAGTAAATGAGTTGGTCAGATTCTTCTTTCCGTCGATCTTCTAAAGTTCGACATCATCTTAACAGATTTTTTTGAATAAAGTGGTAGCGATGCAAAATGCTTGGTAAGCTAATGAGACTTTGGCTCCTTGGCTTGAGCTATGGCTCCGATGCTGTACAATACAGTAGGACCATCATCAGAGGGTGCTACTCCTAGCTTGCCAGTGAACCTATATAATCACATAGCTTCTTTACAAGCATCGAATGCTACAATGCATTCTACCTCGCAATTTGAATTTGGCTATATTGTTTTGCTTGGAACTTTTCCAATAGATTGCTCCATTATTTAGGATAAGGATGTATTCTGACATGTTCTTGCTATTATTATATCCAACTAAAAACTGGAGTCATACTCTATAAGTTTTAAGTCAGATTCTCCATAACCAAATCATCAGTTCTTAGTATTTCTCAAATACTTAAAGATGATCTTCCAGTGATTCTCATCTGGATCTTACAGATATCCACTCACTATCCTAGTGAGTATACAATATCCGATCTCATACATTGTACATGATAGAACAAATTCTACTTATAAACACTCTATGTACGTAAATAGGGATAATCTAAGCAGCCTCTTAGATCTATCTCTATAGATCTTCATCCCTAGAATGAGGGGTGCTTTTTTCAAGTCTTTTATGGAGAACTATGATAATAGTGAAACCTTTATTCCCTATAATGTAAGAAATATCATTTTCGATTAAGAAAATTTTATTCACATACAAAATAAGAAATACACTCATAGAACTATTAACCCATTTGTATTTGCAAGGTTTATCTTCGTTCTCAACGAAGCCATGCATTTTGATCATTTACCAAAATACACGTTCCAACTTCGAAATATTTAGCATTGCCATAGGAGAAAATTATCTCATTATGGTCAATACCATAATGTTGACAATATCCTTAGGCAACCAGATGGATATTTTAGGTCTCCACTTTCTCATCTGTGCTCTCTAATCCTATTGAAGATCCACTTACACCCTATGGACTTTATCCTTTCGAGTGGATCAACGAGTGTCCATACACTGTTGATCATTATGGACTTCATTTCAGACTCTATGGATCCAAGCCATTAATCAGAGTTGGACCTCTGCATGACATCTATATAGGTAATCAAATCTTTGTTATCTCATCCAGTTCAACAGGATCACGTCTCGTGTCAAGATACCAAAGTATCTATCCGACGGACATGGTACTCTACCGGATCTCCTTAATGGTGCCTTTACAATGGGTTTCAGATTTGATCTAATCAAATCTGATTCTATGGGCTCAATAGATTGTGTCGGTTCTTCTATCTATTAAACTTCATAAGTTTCACATTAAAGATATTAGTTTCTTCATCAAGGTACTCCTTTTCTAAAAGAAATGCCGAACAACTCGTATTTTTTGGCATGGTAGAAGTTATATCCCCTTAGATTCTTTGGGGTTACCCTACAAAATAATACATATAGGATCGAGATCCAAGCTAATCGGTCTGCAAATACTCGACATAAACTGAACACTCTCAAATCCTAAGGTAAGAAAGTATCGGCTTATGCCTAGTCCATATCTCATATGGAGTCTCTGTGACTGATTAATTTGAAATTCAGTTCAGAACATAACAAACAGTCTTAGGAGCATAACCCTAAAAGAAGACTGGCAAATTTATAAATCACATCATAGATCGAACTATATCTAACAAAATTAATACCAATAAAAAAGAATCCTATTCTCTTTTAGATATATCAAAAACTTCATCGAAAAGGTATTCTCCTCTTTGGTCTCACAGAAGAGTTTCAATACTCTTTTCAATTTGTTTTTCTACCTTAATAAAAATTTATTTGAACATTTCAAATAATCCAAATTTATGACAAATATGTTCGTAGATCCAATACATTAATATGTTTTAGATTCAGAATATCATTGGCTCGTTCATCTTTTCCAGCAAAAGATGACTTTGTCATCTTACTAAGGAGATAGGATTGACAGGTTGACAATGATTCACAATCATTCACTTTGAAAATTTTTTTCTGTTGATCCTATTCTTATTTATATGATTAAGCCTAAATTGCCAAAGATAAGCTGCCATGACATTATCTACTCTAAGGAGTTTGTTTGTTGCGTACAGTACACTAATAGACTATGTAAATGTCATTTCTTAGTTGTCCACATGATTTTGATATCATTCATAATAATATCATATAAATCATTAGACAATAGTGATAATTACTAAAATGATATTATTAGAATTGAAAATAGACTCGATGATTTCTCAAACCAAGATTGGAACATAACTTCCCTCTCCAATGTTCAGGAATCTCTTGCTATTTTTAAACTTTCTACTAACCTGAAGTTGTTGCAATAATTTGCATAAATTTTTTATATCCAATACCCGAGTAGTAGTGTCATAGATAGAGAAATCATAAGGTGTTATCATATAAGTACCTCATTAGCAATCCTTTGCTGATTTCTCTTTCTTAGCCTGTTCGAATCAAGGGACTCTGCCAGACTAGATTAATCTTAGACTCTTTTGTCCGTTTGGGCTCGTCAGCCCAAGTATGACTCTTTAGCACCTTCTTTTCCTTTCTCAAAGAATTGTTGCTCCACTGAAGACATATCTTTAGAGGTGCAAAAGAACTCCTTCAACATTTGAAAGATTTTCTCCTACTGAGCATCATCAAATTTACAACTAAATTCATGTTCTTTACTGCCCTCAAAAAAAAATACCACATGGTGATATTGTTGGAGTTTCATAGTTTTATACATGCAAAAAATTTTCAAAACCAGTATGCAGTAAAAATTTAAAAATTTAAATTAAATCTAATTTAATCTAAGCATGCATAAGATCAAATCTTAAAATCAAAAATAAGATTGACATATGTAAGATAGGATTCAGATACAGAAATTAAATAGAGAAAAATAAATAGACTTCATACCTTGGCACGAGTCGATCTTGACCACGAACTGATGATCATTGATATTTTTTGAAGGTCCTTTGAAGCTGCACAAGTGTCCGACCTCTACGGATATCCACATGAGACTTCGATCTGATTAGAAGCTTATTGATCTCACCAGAGTGCTAGCTCTCTTGCAGAGATCGCATTTTGATAGTTAAAAATCTTCTTTTCTCTTAAGATGCTCTTAGAGAAGAAGAAGAAATAGGTAGATGATGATCTCTATGCCAGAGATCATGAGAAGAACCCTTTCTTTTCTTTTCTTCCTAAAACTCATGCACCAAATCTCTACACTAGAGATGTAAGAATTTTGTCCAACTTTTGAACAAAGAGAAGAGGAAAAGCCGTGTCCAAACTTGGACAAACTATGGGAGAGAAGATGTCCTAACAACCAACCTTTGGTTGTTTATAAGAAAAAAAGGATACGAAGCAAATATACCTCACATCATGGACATATACACTGCGCCCTCTCCCCTTGATTTTTCTCCATGCACTCTCCTCTGATTTTGGAATCTCAAAACTGATCTCCATCAGGTTCAAACCATCCCTCATGACCCATGTTTAAATAGGCAAAGAGGAGATAGAGTTTAGGTAGGAAGATAAGAGACCAAACAACTTTGGACTCTTGATTTTATGCTGCCCAACTCCTTCTTATTTAGCACCTCATATCTCATGGAAATAATCAGGTATCCCATGGATTCTTACATGCTAAAAAGAGAGTGGGGCATGGGATATTTGTGGCATTAAAATCTGGTTGGCGTGGGCTTGCTTTATGGTGCATGAAAGGGTGAAGTCCAATCCACTTAGGACTCCTCTTTAGGTGATAGATTTAAATCAATTTAAACTCTAATCAATTCTAATCATATTAGAAATTGATTAAACCTAAATAGATAAAAATCTAATTTTGATTAGGAGTCCAAACTATTTAGATTAGATATCACCTAATTAGAGAAGGAGTCTTAGTCTTTTTGGACTCTCTCTTGGTGCTTGAGTCAAACTCAATTTAATCTTAATCCAATTAGGATTTAGTACACCCATGAAGAAGAGAATTTTTAGTCTAAATAGAAATTCAAACATTCTTAATTAGATCATAGTCTAATTAGGAATTAAGTCAAACTCAAATCCTAATTCAACAAAAAATTATTCTCCCATACAATTTGGTTATATCATAACCCAATTAGGCTTGATCAAATCAAACCCATGTCAATTCAAATTAAATCTAATTTAATTAGACTTGATGCAAGCCTCATTGCTTAATCAAATTGAGTCCATTAGCAATCCAATTGCTAATTAATCTTCCTATAACTCACTAACTCTTTAGCAAGTTACTTAATTGTAACTTTTGCATTGGATTAATCATCAATCAAATTGATAATCAAATCATGTCATGATTCATAATCGTAATTCAATCATCTGATCAGTCAAAAGCCTCTTTGTGTGTAATCCCATAGGTTCTATTCTATTTGGTAGTGAGATATTTGTGATCTCTATCACAATATTATCAAAACTCTTTTCAATAGATTGGAACCATTCTAACTCTGTCCATCAAAGATCATCGATCATTGAGATGATGCTCGTGGGTCTCACAATCCACCAGTGACACCTAGCAGTATGTAGTGACAATCCAGCAGAATAAAAGGTGATGAATCTCTAGATCCAGTTAATATATAATACAGTCCTTCTATCATAAGTCCCGACCAGATGGTAGGTCATGGATGAATCATCAAATCTCATCATCGGTCATATGATAGATTCAATCAGTTCGAGTCCATATGTGATTCTTATGAAAATTCTTTTCCATTAATCACACTGCTATGGTCATAGACTTAAAGACTCAGCTTCTTAAATCCCATAGGACTACTCTCTTTTGTTAAGATCGATAGATCCCATCTAGATGCACACTCTACACCTACAATAGACCAACTGTCACCAACATCTACTATAATGACTTATTGAGTCAATGTTTATGTATAGTCAAACTCCAGCAGCCTCACTGTGAGTAGTAGTACCATCTCAGGTCAAAGGATCAATCACACCACTACAACATCGAAAAAATCATAATGAGTGAGCAGACATTCATGTGACTTCTCATGTTGGTCATGCTTAGTGCTAGTTGTTCTCCAACAATCACCTATACTTTCACTCCAATGTCACTACACCGTAGACTCGAGACTCATCTACCCAAAGGAAGCGATCCATGCACTGGTCTATCTGGATCAATCACCATCCCTATAATGATCCTATGATAAGGAGTAATTTAAGAATTAACCATCAATGACACATATCTCAAATTCTCAACTCTTTGAGAATATGTGTCATCATCTGGTTAATCCCTTGGATGATTCTGTTAGATGTGTGCCCTAGATGTCAGATCAGCTGACACATTCCTGTACAGATCTAAGGGTAAATTTATGATTTTGACTATAAATGAATAAAAGGGTTATTCTTCTATCACATTGTGTACATTATGTCTATGATACATCCTTTGAGCTAGTACGAATATAAATTCATATTTTTAAGAGTTGAAAATTTAAGGTATGAATTTACATAACTAACTCATAAACAGCTCCTGACCATAGGATCATCACGAGGATGGTGATCGATCTGAAAGGTTGATGTACGATCACTTCTTTAGGGTAGATATGTCTTGAGTCTACTGTGTGGAGACATCAGAATGAGAGTACAGATATTTATTGTGAACGAGAGTACTGAGCGTGACCACTTCGAGCAGTCATAAGGAAGTCTATCTTCTCGTCAATGACTAGCTCGATGCTGCAGTTGTGTGTCTAGTTCTTTGACCGAAGGTGCATCGACAGTTCACCTTGAGTGTGTTATAGTTTAACTACACCATAACTCGATCTCCTAGCTATTCAAAATCTTGAGGTGTATGTTGGCTGTAGCATATTCATTGTAGGAACTAGGTCGCACCAAGATGGGATCTATCAATCTTGATAGATGAGAGGAGTAGTCCTATGATAATTGAAAGATCGAGTCCTTAAGCCCATGGCAATGGCAGAGTGAAATAATGAAAAAGTATTTTTCATTAAGGTTTCACATCGGACTCAGATCGATCGATTAACTCATATGACTGATGTTGGGTTTGACGAGTTTACTTTAACCCTAATTCAATTGGGACTCATGATAGAGGAACTCAATCACACAGGTAGCTGCACTGAGAGGTTCATCTTCAGTTCTGATGGGTTGCCACCACATACTGCTAGGTGTCACCGATGAATTTTGAGAGCAGTTAGAATGATATTGATGATCGATCATTCTAATTGTCTGAATCAGAAGAGTTCTGATCCATCGAAAGGAGTTTCGATGATGTCGATGATGAAATCATGACATGTCTCATTATCAAACAGAATTGAACCTAACTGGATCACACAAATAAGGGTTAGAATCTAGATATCATCAATTGGGCTAACCCAATTGATTTGGATAAGATCCAATTAGGTTCAAGGAAATCATGCTAGCACACGATTGAGCTTAACTTTCTCTTCGTGTAATCTTTTCTGTCTCTACTAAGCCAAATGTGATTTGACTCATCCAGAAAACTTTAGAAAGATTTCTCTCAGTCTAAATGAAGCTTGTCTAGCTTAGAAAAGATTTATCTTAATTCATGAGATGAATTTAAGATAACACCTGCTAATTCCTAGCACCTGCCAATTTCATTTTAGGACATCTGTCAAAAGTTGACATATAGGTCTTAAATTGAAGAGGGCTCATTGGAGGATTTTTGTGGAGTATCCACAAGCCAAGCCACATCAAATTGGGTGCCATAATCAGATTATGGTGTGAGCCCAATTGAATTAAAGTGGGCACCCCAAGTGGATAAGGATTGGAGAGTCTTGATCAATTTAAACTCTGGGTGCCACCTCTATTTGTGCTTATCCAATGTTGGCACCATCTTTTAAAGATAAGGTAGGGTTCTTATCTGATATGATCAGATGACATCACTCCACCAATCAAAATTTTTCCAAAATTTATTAGAATTTTTTGATTGGTTGAATGATGTGGCACTGCGCAGCATATAGGGGTCTATATAAATCCTGCTGTGCCTAGGGTTTCGAGGAAGAAATTATTTTATGCACAAAACCCAATAGCTGCCACCCCCTCCCCTCTTCTCCATATCCTCCCTGCTCTCCTTCCTCCCCTCTTCACATCCAAAGAGTTGGACGTCCATCTGCCAAAGATTCAAGGCGTGGTGATGCCTGGAACAGAAGGCTATAGGATTTCTTCAACAGGCTGCTGCTCCAACTTCAGGAAGACTTTTAAAGATCTTCCTAATCAAATTTTAGATTTGATTTTTAGAGCATAAATTTGTGAAAAGAAGATGTTCTAGGTCCTGCCGAGTGGATATTAGTAGAGGCCAGGTGCTTGCATGTCTACATCAGAACCTCGGGCTGTGCAAAGATCATCTACAGGATAATCAGATTACCCTTGAGGTATGTCTATACTTCTCATACTTTTAGATTTAATTTTAGATTTTAAATATTAGATAATAAAATTAGATCTAACAGACATTAAATCTGAAATAGCATAGGATAAAAATTTTAAATTATTCCATCCCAGATTTGATGAAATCTGAAAGATCCTACAAAGGAAAAAGGTGCTTTTTTCTTCAAATTTATGGACACATAAAACATGAATGGTAATATAAATATCCAATAAGTACAAAAATATGTCCTAGTAATATGATATGCATCAGTCAAGATTGGCTTCTAAGGTGTACATCCAATAATCTTCCACTTACACTAAAGCCAATCTGCCATGTACCAAGCCCTATCTTTTTAAGACAGGCTTTAGTCTTTGGCTAGCTAAGTGACTTACCAGTGGATTATCTACATCTTATGTAGAGTTTGCTCTCTGTACCTCTATGTATTTATACTTGAGGTAGTCACGTGTTTTGCTGCTCTATGTGCTTGGATATCTGGTGAGATCTAGGCTCCTTAGCAAGAGCTATGGTGCCATTGTCTTTGCAGTATAGTGTCACGATATCTAATGATATGACATCTAGTTCTGCAACTAACATTAGAATCAAAATACATCCTACACATCTACAGTGTACTCAGCTTCTATCGATCGATTGCTTGAAATCTTCCAAGATATTGACATGATTACACCTATGATGTAGACATTCTACCATCAACATCAGACATAAAATCTGAATTGATGTATCCTCCCACTTCTAGCTTTGATCCTTCTCTAAAATAAGAACAAATCTTTAGTTCTTCTCAAGAGCTTAAGGATATTTTCATAGCAATCCAGTGCTCTCAGCTTGGATACAACTGATATCTACTCACGATATTCACAGTATTAACTATATCAATTTCAGTACATTACATAGCATACATCTATGCCCAAGCAGATAGCAAACTCCTTTTCGAGATTTTTATGCTGAACCCTTTCAGTATCTACTCTCTATACTTTATTTGTGAAAATACAAGCATCCAATTGCATCTATCTCTATAGATCTTTATATTCTCAGAATATAGGATGCTTGCTATATGTCTTTCATAGAGAATTATATATACAACCATATTTTAACCAATGTCAGTATTGGATACTCCCACTGATCCTTTTGGAAACACATAATTCCTTATTTCTGATCAAACAATTTGATCATATCATCAAAATGATTATTCCAACTCTAAGATAATTATAAACTTTGTGATCTCATATCACGAGAAGTAAAAATCATAAGCTATTCCATACATAAATTTTCAAAAGATATCTAGTCAGAAAAGGTAATTCACATCTTTTCTTAGAGTCAATGTCTAATATCGCCTCGTTGTAGGTTTTGGGATCATCTCTATATTTTCTATCTCCCATGAGAAATGAGTTTTCTCTACATCCTCTATTAAGCATATCCAAGTACCTTTCGAGATGATGGAAAATCCTACTATATGTATGAGGTGGAGGAGGAATATATGTATACTGGCTTATCATGAATAGGTTCTTTAGGTCCTATGGCTCGCTGCTCTTCAAAGACACTCTCTTTGAGCTAGACTTTCCTCTCACTGCTTCATCTTGGTTAAATAATTTTCCAAGAAGATAGCATGTCGGGTCACAATTATATTGTAATCCATTCTGAAGAAAAGTAGTACCCTAAACTCTTTTAGGATGAGCATTATAGACCTATCCTCTAACACATCCACCTGCTATTCTTGACAGAGGCTAAACATCCTTAGATCTCAAAATAATCAAGATTTAGTTCTAACCATCCCATATATCATACGGTATGGTAGGAACAGATTTAAAGAGAACCCAATTTCATAAAAATAAAGCATGTCCCTAAAGAAACTAAATAAATCAGTGAAGTCCATCATGGATCGGACCATATCTCATATAGTCCCATGACTCTTCTTAATTATCTGATTGAGCTGAGATGTACTAAGAGTGGTTCAGTATGAAACTATGCCATTTTATGAGATAATCAAAAAATTTTTTTCTTTGGTATTGGATCCTCGATCTGATCGAAGTACCTTTAAAATATTTTTGATTTACTTCTCTATTTACATCTGAATTCTTTGAACCTTCTAAAAATTTTAGATTTGTATCTCATATACTTACCCATACCATGACTAATCATTGGTAAAGGTAATGAAGTAGAGATAACTCTTTTTGTTAGCAAATCATATGGGCTACACACATCAAATATGTGTAAGGATAAGTATCTCAGTGGTCCTTTTGCTCTTATCCCATAAGAGTTGCTTGGTCATATTTCTTCAAAGAGATGATGCACAAATTAGATATGACTCAACAGTCAATGAGCTCAAAGCTCATATTTCTTCAGTTTATTAATCATTTCTTCTCCTATACGACCTAGCTAAAGATTCCATATATACTTAATGTTTATCTCAACTCTGGATCTCTCAGATCCAATAATATTCACTGCTTGCTTAATTAAGTTCACAGATGTATCACCATGCAAATGATAGAGATTATCTCTAAGAACTAAATTCAAATTATAATCACAAAAGACAGATACCTATTGCCACAAAGCAACTCTTGCCCTGTTGGTGCAAAAATCTGCTTGCACCGGAGAAGCTAGAGTCGAGGGAGTCGTGGTCGCTGTCGGGACCTGCAAAAGAAGTCTAAATCAGAGGTGGGGTTGCTCCGACAAGACCCTCCGATGCTCAAGTCAGCTCTCTACCTCAACAAGAATGGAGTGCTCGAACGAAAATTTTAGCAGAGTTTCTAGGTAAAAAATGAGAGCTTATAGAATAGCATATCTGGGGTTCTCATTTTATAGATGGAGGGGGCAACAAATTGATAGTGACGCCTGTAACCGTCTGGTCGTGGGCCGTCCAGAGTCAGGAGGAATTTATTGCGGAGGATAGTGGAGCGGGATCGTGGATATCGCTGTGGCTCGCCATGTGGAATCAATTATGGGGAGTGGAGCGGCGTCCGCTGTCGTGACTCATCAGGGAGTGGTGGAATTACACAGAATCTGCCGCAGGGAGTGGAGCAGAATCGTGACCGTTAATACGGCCTGTCAGGGAGTAATGGAGTAATGGAGCTACGCAGGGTCTGCCGCAGGGAGTGGAGCAGAATCGTGGCCGTTAATACGGCCTGTCAGGGAGTAATGGAGCTACGCAGGGTCCGCCGCAGGGAGTGGAGCAGTGTTGTCCGTTACTATGGCCTGCCAGGGGGTCCAGACTTGTCGGCCGAAGTTCGGTTGGAGTCGGTAGCGAGGTCCGATACCCATAGGAGTTTGGGCGAGGTCTTCCCGCAGTCGGAATAGAAGATGGAATCTGACTCTCGTAGAAGTCCGAATGTAGTCTACTTGCAGTTGGGGTCCTAGGCGGAGTCTGACTCCCGTAGGAGTCCGGGCGGAGTCTTCCTGCAGTTGAAGTTGGTGACGGAGCCCGGCTCCCGTAGGAGTCCGGACGGAGTCTTCCTTGCAGTAGAAGTTGCAGACGGAGCCCGGCTCCCGTAAGAGTCCGGGTGGAGTCTTCCTTGCAGTAGAAGTTATGGGCGGAGTCCGGCTCCCGTAGGAGTCCGAGTGGAACCTTCCTGCAATTGAAATCAAAGGCGAAGTTCAGCTCCCGTAGGAGTCCGGACAAAGCTTACCAGTAGTTGAAGTTGGTGACGGAGCCCGGCTCCCGTAGGAGTCCGGGCGGAGTCTTCCTTGCAGTAGAAGTTATGGACGAAGCCCAGCTCCCATAGGAGTCCGGGCGGAGTCTTCCTTGCAGTAGAAGTTGCAGACGGAGCCCGACTCCCGTAGGAGTCCGGGCGGAGTCTTCCTTGCAGTAGAAGTTGCGGACGGAGTCCGGCTTCCGTAGGAGTCCGGGCGAAACCTTCCTGCAATTGAAACCAAAGGCGAAGTTCGGCTCCCGTAGGAGTCCGGACAAAGCTTACCAGCAGTTGAAGTTGGTGACGAAGCCTGGCTCCTGTAGGAGTCTGGGTGGAGTCTTCCTTGCAGAAGAAGTTGTGGACGAAGCCCGACTCCCGTAGGAGTCCGGGCAGAGTCTTCCTTGCAGTAGAAGTTGCGGACGGAGCCCGGCTCCCATAGGAGTCCGGGCGGAACCTTCCTGCAATTGAAATCAAAGGCGAAGTTTGGCTCCCGTAGGAGTCCGGACAAAGCTTACCAGCAGTTGAAGTTAGTGACGGAGCCCGGCTCCCATAGGAGTCCGGGCGGAGTCTTCCTTGCAGTAGAAGTTATGGACGAAGCCTGACTCCCGTAGGAGTCCGGACAGAGTCTTCCTTGCAGTAGAAGTTGTGGACGAAGCCTGGCTCCCGTAGGAGTCCGGGCGGAGTCTTCCTTGCAGTAGAAGTTGCGGACGGAGTCTGACTCCCGTAGGAGTCCAGGCGGAACCTTCCTGCAATTGAAACGAAAGGCGAAGTTCGGCTCCTGTAGGAGTCCGGACAAAGCTTACCAACAATTGAAGTTGGTGATGGAGCCCGGCTCCCGTAGGAGTCCGAGGGGAGTCTTCCTTGCAGTAGAAGTTGTGGACGAAGCCCGGCTCCCGTAGGAGTCCGGGCGGAGTCTTCCTTGCAGTAGAAGTTGTGGGTGGAGTCCGGCTCCCATAGGAGTCCGGGCGAAGCCTTCCTTGGTGACGGAGCCCAGCTCCCGTAGGAGTCTGGGCGGAGCGATGGGAGTTCACCGATAGTAGTCGAAAGTCGGAAGAGACTTGCGAGGGTCGATCTCGCCAAGAACTTTGGTCGAGGGTATTTAATACTCAACACGAGTCCTCCTACTTTCGAGTTTGAATTTCAAATGAAGGAAGTACAGAGAGGTCATCACAGCCAAAGTTCTCCTTCTGACGTCTGCGCGCAACCATCCTTGGATACATCGGCATTTAATGCGCACATGTCGGAGCCCTTTTTCTGATTAGGGCGACCCGAAGAGTCTTTTCGAAACTCCCACCGGGACGTGATCCCAAGCGTCGCGCCATAAAAGTTTGCGAACAGTCAACCCTCGGTAGCGGTGAGTGGGACATGTGGGACATGTGGCGTGCACCGGTTGGTCTAGGGACACTCGCCACCATAATTGCGCTAAGATCCGCTGCCTATTTAAACCCCCCACCCTTCCTCCGGGGGCTTTACTTCGCCTGAAGGATGACACCTTTCTTTCGTCTGAGAGCTTTGCCACTCAGCCACCCCATCGGCACCCCTGCCAACTCCGAGCATCCTCCACGCCGGCCTTTGCCGTCTCTCTGCCGTCTCTCTGCCGTCTCCAACCCCCCGATTCCTCTCTAAGGGGTTCCCCCACCAGGGCCTCCACCCCGGAGGCCATCCTCAAGAGGATGCCATGGCCTTGGAGGAGGGCAAGGAGGAGAACAGTAGTTTGCAAGTTCTCCGGTCATCGAGCGGCCGCTGAAGTTTCCCATCGCTTCAAAGGGGGCTCGAGGGAGAATTCTTTTAACAACAGGAGTTTAATAACGGGGACAATCGGTGAAGGTGTTCTGCCTGAGAATTTTAGAGTAGCAAGACGGGGTGACACCGGTCAAGAGGGCAGAGCTGTCGTCACAAGCTGTGGCGGGATCCTTGATGCCGTCGGGGCCGAGGGACCAGAAGTGGTCGGCGCCGATGGTGGGGCAGTAAAACTTGTTGTGGGGATGGTGGAAGTAGCGCATGCCGACCTTGCCGGAATACTTAGGACGGTGGTTGTCATGGAGCATTTGGTGATGGCGCATATCTCTAGCGCCATTGCTGCCTCTGGGGTAACTCCGGTTCTTCTTGAAACAGGTCTTTGTCGCCGCTGCCGTTGCCCTTACTGCCCCCTGGAATCTATCCCATCCTTTTTCCCCTAGGGGTGGGATTTTGGAGATGGAGCGGGACAAGGTGGGGGTGAGAGCCGATAAGCTTGTCACACGCACTGGAAAATACGGCTGGGAAGGAAAGAAACGGGAAGAGAAGTTTGCAGCTAGAAGTGGCCTCCAGTGTATCCCTTCCAAGTCGTGCGCTCGAGCCTTGTAATAATGTATTCTTTTTCGGCCCTCCGGATCTTGTAACGTACATCTTGTTAGTCAAAAAATGAGGAGATAATTTTGTTACCTTGTCCGTACTTTGCGTCGAATCGTTGTCTGCCGAACTTTTTCCTTTGCCGTTGCTATTGTTGTATTCCCTTCCCGTCCTCTCTTTTTTTCTTCTTCTTTTTTTTTTTTTTTTTTTGACGTCGTCCTTAGGTTACCGGTGGTTGCCCCACCGGCTCGCCTTTTAGTTACCCCCTTCCTTCAACCTCGATGTCTCTATAATGCATACGAGAAGGTAATTTTCCACTACCTTTTTTCTTATGTGTTGAATCATCATTTGTCGAGCTTCTTTTCAGCCCTTGTGTCATTCGGAGGTACCCGATTGCCATCGTATCGATCCATCTTTTTCGTCCATCACCACAGAGTCATCAGGGGCCATTCAGGTTTGGTGCCCCCATCAGGGCTCGAGCTTGGAGGTTTGAGCTTCTGTCACCTTGAGGAAGTTGTCTTACCTTGGGTTTGTGTTGAAAGCTTCCTTGAAAGCTGGGGTTCTTGATGAGAGTCCCAGTCCTTGCCGAGATAAAGTTCTCTGCATCTTGGACGCTATTTGTTTTTCATTTGTCGTTGACGTGACCCATCGCCTTCCTTTTTTCTTTTTCGTTTGGAATTTTTCATCCGCTCTTGGGGAGGCTACGGGAGTTTGGCTCTCGTAGGCGAAGTCGGGGCGTAGTTCGGCTCCTGTGGGAGTCCGGACGGAGTCTTCCTGCCATTAAAGTCAGGCATGAAGTCCGACTCCCGTAGGAGTCTGGACAGAGCTTACTAGCAGTTGAAGTTGGTGACGGAGCCCGGCTCCCGTAGGAGTCCGGGCGGAGTCTTCCTTGCAGTAGAAGTTGTGGACGGAATTCGGCTCCCGTGGGAGTCCGGACGGAGTTTTATTGCGAGGGGGCCACTGGGGAAAGTCCCCCCCCCCTTTTTTTCTTCTGGTCTTTGAACGACCAGACTTTTAATTGACGCCGGGATGAGGTTCTTCTCCCATTCCTGTCGTAACAGGTTTCAGCCCTGGTTAAGAGCGGCTATGGGCGTACATATGGGCGTTGCTGGGCCCTTCCCACCTTCCGGCCTAAAGAGAGCTGGGCCTTCGACTTTGCTCGAGTTAGAGCGAGGTTCTCCTTCTGTCCCTAACAGGGCTGTGGGGGTGTGTATGGGCATTGTAGGGCCTCTCCCCCCATCCGGTCTAAAGGGAACCGGGCCTTCGACTTTGCTCAAGTTAGGACGAGGTTCTCCTCCTGTCCCTAACAGGGCTGTGGGGGTGTGTATGGGCATTGTAGGGCCTCTTCCCCCATCCTGTCTAAAGGGAACCGGGCCTTCGACTTTGCTCAAGTTAGGGTGAGGTTCTCCTCCTGTTCCTAACAGGGCTGTAGGGGCGCGTATGGGCGTTGTAGGGCCTCTCCCCCCATCCGATCTAAAGAAAATCGGGCCTTCGACTTTGCTCAAGTTAGGGTGAGGTTCTCCTCCTGTCCCTAACAGGGCTGTGGGGGTGCGTATGGGTGTTGTAGGGCCTCTCCCCCCATCCGATCTAAAGGGAACCGGGCCTTTGATTTTGTCGAGACGAGGTTTCCCTCTTGCTTCTAAGACAATTTGTTTGGATTGTCCTATGGATGTAGGATAGTGCCAAAGACATGTAGATATACAACTTTTAGTTAAAATGAAGTTATTGGTAGTACATTCGTAAGTTCTTCGAGCTCCATGGTCGCGGGAGGTCGGCTCCTCCGAGCTCCTTAAGATAATAAGTTTCGGGCCGAACTACTTCTTTGACCTCATACGGACCTTCCCAATTTGGGGCGAGCTTTCCCCGATCCTGAGGCTGCGAGACAGCGGCTCGTCGAAGCACTAGATCTCCTGCTCTAAAGACTTTGTTCTTGACCCGGGCGTTGTAGTATCGAGCGACTTTCTGTCTGTAGGCCGTCATTCGAACCTGAGCTATCTCCCATCTTTCTTCCAGCAGGTCGAGGTTGGCTTTAAGACTTCACGAATTTTGATGTTCGTCGAATGCTACGACTCACACCGATGGGAGTTTAAGCTCAATTGGGATGACGGCCTCCATACCGAAGGCCAAAGCAAAGGGGGTTTCCCCTGTGGGCAGCCTCTGGGTAGTTTGATATGCCCACAGCACATGATAAAGTTCGTCCGCCCAAGTTTCCTTCGCCTTTTCGAGCCTTGTCTTAATCTCCTACAAAAGGGTTCTGTTAGTCACCTCAGCTTTGCCGTTCGCCTGAGGATGGGCTACCGATGTGAAGTTGTGGGAGATGTTTAGATCTTCACAGAATTCGACAAATTTCGCTCCCGTGAATTGCCGTCCATTATCAGTGATTAGGATCCTAGGCAGACCGAACCTACACACGATCGACTTTCAGATGAAATCTTGCACTTTTGCTTCTGTGATTTTTGCTAGTGGTTCGGCTTCAACCCATTTGGTGAAGTAGTCGATCGCAACAAGGAGAAACTTTCTCTGCCCAGATGCCATAGGAAAGGGGCCAAGGATGTCCATCCCCCACTGTGCAAAAGGCCATGGGGCACTCAAGGGTGTGAGCTCGGTGGCGGGCTGTCTCTGGACGTTAGCATATCTCTGACATCGATCGCACTTTCTGACATATTCGATCGAATCATGATGCATTGTCGGCCAATAATACCCTTGGCAGAGCAACTTGTGGAATAAAGATCTAGCCCCCAAATAGTTTTCGCAGATTCCTTCATGCACTTCCCACAAGGCATAGTCACCTCCGAAGGCTGGAGGTATTTTATGAGGGGCAAGGAGTATGATCTCTTGTACAATTTGCCCTCATAAAGGATGTACCGGGAGGCTTGGTTCCGGAGCTTCCGAGCTTCTTTCACATCCTGGGGGAGAACTCCATCTCTGAGATAGAGGGTCGACCCAGCTGGGCTCGTGGTCAATTTCCATCACGGGCCGTGACTCATCTGTACTCGGGCGCTTTAGAACTTCAAAGAGAATGCCCTTGGGCAGTTCGGCCGGAGCTAGCGTTGCCAGCTTGGAGAGAAGGTCAGCCCTAGTATTTTCCAACCTTGGGATCTGTTTGATGTTGAAGCTGCTAAAGGCGGGGACGAGCTCCTTTACCTTTTCAAGGTATTTGGCCATACTATCCTCCCGCACTTCGTAACTTCTGCTGACTTGTCCCACTACTAGTTGAGAGTCGCTGTGGACCCGGAGCTGGTCTATTCCCAGCTCTTTGGCGACCCTTAGTCCTGCAATCAGAGCTTCATATTCCGCTCCATTGTTTGTTGCGGGGAACTCAAAATGCAGAGCATACTCTGCGACGATTCCCTCCGGACTGGCCAAGATTAGGCTTGCACCCGCACCTGACATGTTGGAAGACCCATCCACATAGAGGGCCCAAAAGCGATCAGAGGGATCCACTTCTTCTTTGGGAGAGTTCGGTCAGGACTTCAGGTCGTCAATTTCGCTTTGTCCAGGTTCAGCCTCCTTTGGGATAGTACACTCCACTATGAAATCTACTAGTATTTGGGCCTTCACTGCTGGCCTGGGTCGATAGTTGATGTCGAATTCTGTGAGCTCGATTGCCCACTTTGCCATCCTCCCAGAGGCATCCGCTCAGTGCAAAATTGCTTTGATCGGTTGATCAGTGAGCAGCATCATGGTGTGCCCTTGAAAGTAGGGTCGGAGCCTCCGGGCTGCAATCAACAAGGCGTAAGTCAATTTTTTTAATTTGGTGTACCTGGTCTCAGCGTCCCTCAAAGCACGACTGACGTAGTAGATTGGCCATTGGACTTTCGCTTCTTCTTTGACAAGGACGGCCGCGAGAGCCATGGGAGAGACCGCCAGATATAAAAATAGTTCCTCCCCAGGCTCCGACTTTGCCAGCAGCGGGGGTGAACCGAGGTAGCTCCTTAGTTCCTCGAATGCCTGTTGGCACTCAGAGGTCCAACAGAAGTTCTTGGGCTACTTGAGGGTTTGAAAGAAGGGTAAGCACCGTTCGACCGATCTTGCGATAAAGCGATTCAGGGCTGCTATCCTCCCCGTGAGGCGCTGAACCTCTTTTATCGACTTTGGGGCAGCCATCTCCTGGATGGCGTGAATTTTCTCTGGATTGGCCTCGATCCCGTGCCCTGACACCATGAAGCCCAAGAACTTTCTCGAGGTTACCCCGAAAGCATATTTAGTTGGGTTCAGCTTCATTCTATATTTTTGAAGAACGTCGAAGGTCTCCTCGAGGTCGGTGACGTGATCTCTGAAAGATTTGCTTTTTACGAGCATATCATCCACGTAGACCTCCATGTTACGGCCGATCTGCTCCTTGAAGATTTTGTTCACCAACCGTTGGTAGGTTGCGCCCGTATTTTTGAGCCCGAAAGGCATGACCCTGTAACAGTAAAGGCCACGATTAGTGATGAAAGCGGTCTTTTCTTCATCTTTCGATGCCATTCTGATTTGATTATAGTCGGAGAACGCATCCATGAAGGTGAGGAGCTCATGGCCCGAGGTCTCATCCACCAGTTGATCGATTCTGGGAAGGGGGTAGCTATCCTTTGGATAGGCCTTATTCAGCTTTTTGAAGTCTATGCACATTCTCCACTTGCCGTTTGCTTTTTTGACTAGGACAACGTTGGAAATCCAGTCAGGATAATTGACTTCCTTAATGAATCCGACTTTAAGAAGCTTGTCCACTTCTTCGGCTATCGCCTTCTGCCTCTCCGGTGCATGACCTCGGATTTTTTCTTTCATCGGTCGATGCTTTGGATCGACGGTCAGGCGATGCTCCATGACTTCCGTGTCAATCCCTGGCATGTCTGCTGGAACCCAAGCGAAAATATCCGCATTCCTTCATAGAAAATCAATGAGATGCGTCCGCACCTCCTCCTCCAAGTTGGAGCCGATCATTGCTACATGCTCCGCGTTCCCGTCATTCAAAGGGATTGGTACCAGTTCTTCAATTGGGGCACCCCTCTCTTCGGTGAGGTCATCGCGAGCATCCAACCCATCAACGGGACAGGGGTTAGATTGGTCGCTTCTTTGTAAGGCTATGCTGTAGCAGTGCCTGGCCAGGGCTTGGTCTCCCCGAACCTCTCCAATCCCCTGGCTGGTGGAAAATTTTAACTTCAAATGGTAGGTTGACATGACGGCTCGGAGAGCATTGAGGCCAGGTCGGCCGAGGATTGCATTGTAGGCTGACGGTGCCTTCACCACTAAGAAATTCACCAGAGCCCAGGATCACCTTGGATATCGACCTGCGACAACAGTCAAAGTTATCATTCCTTCTGTCGGAACAGCATCACCGGCAAACCCTACCAGAGGGGAGCTAATCGGTCTCAAATGGCGTCAAGGATGGACATTCTTGAAAAGGCATCGTAGAACAAGATGTCGGCCGAACTTTCATTGTCGATGAGAATGCGACGGACATCGTAATTTGCTATATTCATGGAAACTACGACCGCATCGTTATGAGGGAATTGGACTCCCTGGGCATCTTCTTCAGTGAAGGTTATGGGCTCTTCAGTCTTTTGCCGCTTGGGGGGTACGGCTGGTACATTGGTTGCTTCCTGCCGGGATCCTCCCGAGACGGTGTTGGTGAAATCCGTCGGAGGTCGATTGTCCGACCGCTCCATGCCGGCGACCATTGCCGGAGGATGCAGGGCCCGAGAAACCATTGGCGAGATCGGGGCCCGAGATATGGCTGCGGAGATCGTGGGTAGCTATGTGGATGCTTTGCGAGAAGACATCAGGCGAGGACCCGGTGGGGGAAAGGAGGAGCGGGTGTCGGAGAAGATGACCGGAGGCAGCCCCGTTGAGCGCTCCTTTAAGAACAAGGATACTGCGAAGACACAGTGCCCCTTCCTCTAGCGCCAATCCTGTTGGTGCAAAAATCTGCTTGCGCCGGAGAAGCTAGAGTCGAGGGAGTCGTGGTTGCCGTCGGGACCTGCAAAAGAAGTCTAAACCAGAGGTGGGGTTGCTCCGGCAAGACCCTCCGACGCTCAAGTCAGCTCTCTACCTCAATAAGAATGGAGTGCTCGAACGAAAATTTTAGCAGAGTTTTTAGGTAAAAAATGAGAGCTTATAAAATAGCGTATCTGGGGTTCTCCTTTTATAGACGGAGGGGGCAACAAATTGATAGTGATGCCTGTAACCGTCTGGTCCTGGGCCGCCCAGAGTCATTGGAATTTATTGCGGAGAGTAGTGGAGCGGGATCGTGGCTATCACTGTGGCTCGCCACGTGGAATCAATTACGGGGAGTGGAGCGACGTCCGCTGTCGTGACTCATCAGGGAGTGGTGGAATCGCACAGAATCTGCCGCAGGGAGTGGAGCAGAATCGTGAACATTAATATGGCCTGTCAGGAAGTAATGGAGCTATGCAAGGTCCGCCGTAGGGAGTGGAGCAGAATCGTGGTCGTTAATACGGCCTGTCAGGGAGTAATGGAGCTATGCAGGGTCCGCCGCAGGGAGTGGAGCAGTGTTGTCCGTTACTATGGCCTGCCAGGGGGTCCAGAATTGTCGGTCGAAGTTCGGTTGGAGTCGGTAGCGAGGTCCGGTACCTGTAGGAGTTTGGGCGAGGTCTTCCCGCAGTCAGAATAAAAGACGAAATCTGACTCTCGTAGAAGTCCGGACGCAGTCTACTTGCAGTTGGGGTCGTAGGCGGAGTCCGGCTCCCGTAGGAGTCCGGGCGGAGTCTTCCTGTAGCTGAAGTTGGTGACGGAGCCTGGCTCCCGTAGGAGTCTGGGCGGAGTCTTCCTTGCAGTAGAAGTTGCGGATGGAGCCCGACTCCCGTAGGAGTCCGGGCGGAGTCTTCCTTGCAGTAGAAGTTGTGGGCGGAGTCCGGCTCCCATAGGAGTCCGGGCGGAACCTTCCTGCAATTGAAATCAAAGGTGAAGATTGGCTCCCGTAGGAGTCCGGACAAAGCTTACCAGCAGTTGAAGTTGGTGACGGAGCCCGGCTCCCGTAGGAGTCCGGACGGAGTCTTCCTTGCAGTAGAAGTTGTGGATGAAGCCCAGCTCCCGTAGGAGTCCGGGTGGAGTCTTCCTTGCAGTAGAAGTTGCGGACGGAGCCCGACTCCCGTAGGAGTCCGGACGGAGTCTTCCTTGCAGTAGAAGTTGCGGACGGAGTCCGGCTCCTGTAGGAGTCCGGGCGGAACCTTCCTGCAATTGAAACCAAAGGTGAAGTTTGACTCCCGTAGGAGTCCAGACAAAGCTTACCAGTAGTTGAAGTTGGTGACGGAGCCTGGCTCCCGTAGGAGTCCAGGCGGAGTCTTCCTTACAGTAGAAGTTGTAGACAAAGCCCGGCTCCCATAGGAGTCCGGACAGAGTCTTCCTTGCAGTTGAAGATGGTGACGGAGCCCGGCTCCCGTAGGAGTCTGGGCGGAGTCTTCCTTGCAGTAGAAGTTGCGGACGGAGCCCAGCTCCCGTAGGAGTCCAGGCGGAACCTTCCTGCAATTGAAATCAAAGGCAAAGTTCGGCTCCCGTAGGAGTCCGAACAAAGCTTACCAGCAGTTGAAGTTGGTGATGGAGCCCGGCTTTCGTAGGAGTCCGGGCGGAGTCTTCCTTGCAGTAAAAGTTGTGGACGAAGCCCGGCTCCTGTAGGAGTCCGGGCGGAGTCTTCCTTGCAGTAGAAGTTGCAGACGGAGTCCGGCTCCTGTAGGAGTCCGGGCGGAACCTTCCTGCAATTGAAACCAAAGGTGAAGTTCGGCTCCCGTAGAAGTCCGGACAAAGCTTACCAGCAGTTGAAGTTGGTGACGGAGCCCGGCTCCCGTAGGAGTCCGGGCGGAGTCTTCCTTGTAGTAGAAGTTGTGGAAGAAGCCCGGCTCCCGTAGGAGTCCGGACGGAGTCTTCCTTGCAGTAGAAGTTGTGGGCGGAGTCCGGCTCCCGTAGGAGCCCGGGCGGAGCCTTCCTTGGTGACGGAGCCCGGCTCCCGTAGGAGTCCGGGCGGAGCGACGGGAGTTCACCGATAGTAGTCGAAAGTCGGAAGAGACTTGCGAGGGTCGATCCCGCCAAGAACTTCGGCTGAGGGTATTTTATACTCAACACCCCTATTATCAATTTAAGGGTTACTTCCTCAGCCCTCTACCTTTCCATAGACTCTATAAAAAGTACTAGAGTCTAAAACTCAACTGAAAGAAGTGAAAATTGTAAGGATAGTATTGAGCAATTTTGACATACCTGCTAAAGGTTTGTCCTTATTTCTTTAGGCTCTCCAGGTATATACCTCTGAACTCTTTCTAGATTTCTTTGTTAGCAACAATTTGACCAATTCAGATAAGATGTCAAGATGGTCATTCATATGGTAGTTTATCATAAACTATCCATATGAACTAAACAGCGATCGCAGGATCAAATCCTCAAGTAATTTCTTATGCATGGTCATGTTGAGCCTTTTATGCTCTTTAATGTCCTTGATCATTATCAAATAATGATCATAGACTGACTATCCATCATGCATCTCATGCGCTGTGTAATTCTGATCACCTCACAACACTTGTAGATAAAATAATATATCATTAGTAGTGAACATGTGCTCATGCATACATTGGAGTTCATCTAATATGGACTTCAATATATAGCACCTATCTTTATTGTCATTGTCCATCCACTCATCAAGTATAGCTCGTTGACTTTGGATTGGATAGATTGTTAACATCAGAATAAGCTGGTAGAGAACATTGCTTAATTTTCTAAAATTAAAAATGATTCTTAGGCTTGTAGGCCAGTCTATGTAATTGATTTTGATTAATCGATTGATATTTAGGATTTGAGCTAGAGGGTTGGAAGCTGACATAATAAACATTAGAGAGTAAAGATTCTAGTTGAATATTTATACTTATTTCATAATTTTCTCTAGAGACTTTTAGATGCAAAAAGACTTCCACTATTTTATCAGATCTCCCAGACTCTGGGTGGAGAAATAAAAATCCTAACGCAACAACTGAATTTCTAGTGGATACTGCGGTCCCACCAATGCCGTGAACCTCACCTAACAGTTATTGATAACATGAACACCAATGCATGGATAACTCTTTGCCCAGATGCTTTTCTAAGCATGTTGCAGCTACTTGATCTCTAAGTCATGTAGGCTCACCTAACAGTTATTGCCTACACTCCTTAGTTAAGTCAGACCCACCATTCACAAGCAGGTGCAAAGCTGTCATTGGATCCTTCACCTAACAATTATTGGGCCCAACCCCATCTTTACTCTGGAGCAAATCTTTGCTAATAGAGTGATTGCATGTTTCCGATGCAACTGAACCACTGTGACCAACAATCAATGCTGGTAGCACACCCGCACATCTACAACGGTGGAAGACTATTGAACTTAATATTAATGGAGAGATTTTGAGTTTAAGTCTCATCTAATCAGTCATCACATGACTTATCTAATTGGCATAGGCTAAATCAAACTGCTAAACAACCATATTTGAGACTCAATCTTCCAAATTGGCCAGATAAGTAGAGATTGGTGGGGATCCCCCCATTACTTTTCTTAGACACCAATAAATTGGTCAGATCTACGAACGAAACTAATTAAATAATCACCTTTCAATTACTTGCCTTAGACAACAATTGGTTAATAGGTCCAAATAGGTTAGCTTAGGCAAATCAGATTCGAGCCATAAGTCGAATTAGGTCCTTAGGTTAATCGATTCTACATGTGCGTGTCAATCGATTCGATCAACAACACTTGTATGATCTTAAGCTCTATTGACCTAATCCTAATCAACACTTGACTCGATTTGATCAACTACTAAATCGATTTAGACCCAATATGATCAGATCAAAAATTTTAGATGTAATCCAATTACATGACCTAATTTGATCTACTCATGACCAATCCTTCGTACACAAACATTATTTTAGATCTTAAATCTAAATTTTCAGATCTAAATTCTTTGCATGAAAAGTATGTTTTAATCTTGAAACTGAAGGAAAGCGTGGTGGGTGATGTGCATGTATTTTCAAAAATTTACAGCAGAACATACATAGATTAAACAATTTAATCTATAATGCATGCATAGATCAAATCTAAAATTACCATGTAGGACTTATGACATGAACTAATATGCATGTATGTGTTGGGATGCATAGACGATTTCATGCATATATTTTGAAATTTTTTTAAAAAAATTACAGCAAAAGACAACTAGATTAATCAAATTAATCTAACATGCATATGATCTAATCATCAAATCAACCTACTCTAGGATCTATGACATGTTATGTTACATATAAAATCTGAAATAATCTGAAGATAAAATCAGCATGCATGCATGTGAGCAGTAGATCACATCTACATCTAATCTGAATTCAAAACTCTATACCTGATCATGGGTCGATGATCTCTGCTATTGAGAGACATGGGGGAGAGGATCCTTGCTGGTTGCTCATAGTCGCATGGATGCCTCTATGGAAAATCCACTCGAAGCCCCGATGTGATCAGTCTTCTCGGGAGTGCTAGCTCGCACGAAGATCTTCTTCATGGCTAATCTAGATTCTTTTTTAAAATTTTTGAAATCTTTTTAGAGGTTAAAGATGAACTTCTGGAGGAGATGAAGAGGTGGAAGAAAGATAAAGAAGAAAATAATTTTTTTCTAATTTATTTCCTCTTCCCAAACATTTAGAACCAAAAATTTAAAATTCAGATTTTTGCGCACACCCCAAGATAGAGGACCCTTCTCTTTATTTTTCATGCTATTCATCATGCCCAAACTTTAATCATGTGAAGAGATCTCTTCTACTATCTTACATACACAAAAGAAATCACAAAAGCCCCATTTATAGATGTGTAAAAAGGTGGGGTGAAGAGTCCTAATGATCCTAGACTCTTACAGGATTCTACCTCCCTTCACAATTCTATATCCAAAAACATGCCAAAAAAGTATGGGACACCTTTTTTCATAATTTTTCATAGTAAACTAGTTCTCCAAAGGATCTCTTATAAAAAATCTTCTTAAAATGTTGCACATATAAGGAGAAAAAAATTTATTGGTGTGGAGAGGTTGATCTGGATGAGAATAGATTCTCCTGATAAGGAATATTTTGAAATCTAATTTTAAAATATTTTTTTATTAATACTAAATTATATTTGGATGTGTGATAGATAATAAAAAGAACTCTATGGTGTGAAAATATCTCATACAAAATAATTTTGTGTGTGGACATATATAGCATGCAATCTGAGTTGGCACAGGGAGAAGAGTCCTATTCCAATAAGGACTCTTAATTTTCTTATCTGAATCTAAACCAAATCACATCTGGTTTGTCCAAAAAAAATATATAAAACCTAATCTAATTATGTTTATAAATTTTTAATCAAATTTTAGTCAAATTAAAAATTTATTGAACCAAAATCCTGATCAAATTAGGGATAATTCTTCTTTAGTGATTAGATCATCTCATAACCTAATCAGGTCAAACCTAATTGAATCCAATTCAATTAGATTTTATTTAATCCTCTTTACTCAATCAAATTGAGCTAATCAGCAATCTAATTGTTTATTAATCCTTCATTAATTCACGAACACTTGATGAATTAATTTATTATAACTTTTGTATAAGATTAATCATCAATCAAATTGATGATTAAGTCCTTGAACGATTCTCAATCGTTGATCAGCCACATGATCAGTCAGAAACTACTTTTGAATGTGACCCCATAGGTTCGAACCTAAGTCGATAGTATAGAAATAACTTTCTGAACCAATCGATGTAACTATCTAGCAATGATGACCCAACGTTCGGATAGGTCGAATGATGGCGAAGCAACATTCAAGAACCTATTGACGTATGGTTACCATATAATTCATCCCTTTGACCCAAATACTCGAGGATAATCTAAGATTTAACTGTCAATCTTGGATAAGTCATCCACATTATATTTTAATCTTTTTTAAATCCATCATATGGATTATCCGGGCTCAGATTTTGCTAAATTGAAATACACTGATGCATATCTCCTATTAATTTAGAGGGATCAATCTTATCTTGACTCATGCACCGACTTGACAAGTACTTGACTACACCCAAAAACCTTCCATCACTGAATTAAAAACTTAGTTAGTTTGGCATTAAAGTATAGTGAGTTGCTTGCAAATCACCATGGTGATCTCAGATCGGAGGGACACTTATACCCATACTCTTTGCGAGCTACCCTTGACAGCAGAGTACTCCATAGTTGATCACGTTCAGTGATAATGTACTCCTATATCTCACCTGCATGCCATACCAGCATCTCCATACCATTTGGTTACAAGGACAACCAACGTATATCGCACACAATGACCTACACTTGATATCGCTTTCATCCTAGTAATAGCGTATTGTTTGATCACGAACCAGTTTAAGAACTATGCGATAAATCCTCTTTTATCGATCAAAATAGTTCTAAGGACTTCATCATAATATAAGAGTTTGTTAGAAGATGTATCCTTATGATAAAAAATATCAAATAATTTTTATTATTTATCAATTCATATACAATTATAGTTAGCACAATCATCACACGGTTGGCTTTAGGACATATTTTTCAACAACTCTCACTTGGACTAAAGCCAATCAGTATAGTATCATATACCCATCTTCGATTTATCATCTCAGAACTCCTAGATATCGAGATTTTAGTAAATAAGTTGGTCAAGTTTTCCTTTCCGTCGATCTTCTAAAGATTGAGGTCACCTTAACAGATTTTCTGAATAAGATGGTAGCAATGCAGAATACTTGGTAAGCTAATGAGACTTTGGCTCCTTGGCATGAGCTATGGCTCTGATGCTGTATATTACAGTAGGACCATTATCGGAGGATGCCACTCCTAGTTTGCCAGTGAATCTATACAATCACATAGCATTCTTGCAAGCATCGAATGCTGCAATGCATTTTGCCTCACAATTTAAATTTGACTATATTTTTTTACTTGAAATTTTTTCAGCAGATTGCTCCATTATTTAGCGTAAAGATGTATTCTGTACTACTCTGATCCTATTAAAGATCCATTTACACTCTATGGGCTTTACCCTTCAAGTGAATCAATGAATGTCCATACATCGTTGACCTTCATGGACTCCATTTCGGACCTATGGCTCCAAGCCATTAATCAGAGTCAAACCTTTGTATGGCATCCATGTAGGTGATCAAATCCTTATTTTTCTTATCGAGTTCAATAGGATCATGTCTCGAAACTAGAAATCAAAATATCTATCCGACGGACATGGTACTCTACCGGATCTCCTTAATGGTGCCTCTATAATGGATTCTAAGTTTGATCTAATCAAATCAGTTCTATGGGTTCACTAGATTGTGTCGGTTCTTCTACCTGTCGAACTTCATAAGTTTCATATTAAAGGCAATAGTACCTTCATTAAGGTACTCATTTTTTAAAAGAAATACCGAACAACTCTTGTTCTTTAGCATGGTAAAAGTTATATCCCCTAGATTCTTTGGGGTCACCTTATAGAATAATATATATAGGATTGGGATCCAACCTAATCGGTCTGTAAATACTTGACATAAAACAAACACTCCCAAATCTTAAGGTAAGAGAATATCGGCTTACGCCTAGTCCATACCTCATATGGAGTTTTTGCAACTGATTAATTCAAAATTCAGTTCAGAACATAACAAGTAGCCTTAAGAGCATAACTTTAAATAGAGGCTGACAGACTTGTAAACCCCATCATGGATCGAACTATGTCTAACAAAGTTGATTTCAACAGGAGAGAATCCTATTCTCTTCTAGATATGTCAAAACTTACTTGAAATATACTCTCCTCTTCGATCTGATCAAAGAATTTTAATGCCCTTCCAAGTTTATTTCTCTACCTTATTATGGGCTTATTTGAACATTTCAAATAATCCAAATTTATGGCAAACATATTCGTAGATCCAATACATCAGTATGTATTAGATTCAGAACATCATTGGCTCGTTCACCTTTTCCAACAAAAAGTGACTTGGTCATCTTACTAAGGAGATAGGATTGACAGGTTGACCATGATTCACAATCATTGACCTCAAAAATTATCTTCTATTGATTCTATTCTTATTTATATGATCGAGCTTAAATTGCCAAAGGTAGGCTTTCATGACATTATCTATTTTAGGAAGTTTGTTTGATTGTGTACAATATACTAACATGCTGTGACTATTCATAAATATCATTTCTCAATTGTCTATATAATTTTGACATCATTCATAATGATATTATAAAATTATTAGACAATAGTGACAATCACTAAAATGATATTCTTAGAATTAAAAATAAGCTCGATGATTCCTAAAATCAGGATTGGAATATGACTTCCAACTCTAATGTTCAGAAATCTCTTACAATTTTTAATTTTTCTACTAATCTGAAGTCATTGCAATAATTCGCATGGACTTTCGATATCTAATATCAAGATAGTAGTATCGCAGATAGAGAAATCACAAGGTGTTATCATATAAGCATCTTGTTTAGCAATCTTTTACTGATTTCTCTTCCTTAGCCTGTTCGGATCAAGAGACTCTACCAGACTAGATTAACCTTAGACTCTTTTATCAGTTCATAATCATTAGCCCAAGCACGAAAGCATGACTCTTTTGTACCTTTTTTTTTTCTTTCTCAAAAAATTATTACCCCATTGAAGATATATCTTCAGGGGTATAAAAGAATTCCTTCAATATTTAAAGAATTTTCTCTCATCGAGCATCATCAAATTTATAAATAAATTCATATTTTTCACTGCTCTCAAAAACACCACATGGTGATTTGATCATGTGGCCACTTTTGATAAGTGCCTTTGATCACATCATATGTGTTGGATGTTGAAACTTCAAGTGCTGGATCCATAATCATATTTAGGATCCATTCATGCTCTAAAACTATTTACAACTTCTGATACCAATTATCGAAGTTAGGTCCTATAAATCAGTCACTGTCAAATAGTGAATGGAGCAACATACATCTAGCCATAACTGAAAAAAAAAATACAAGACCTCTATGTTTATAAATTGATTAAGCCTAAAGACTTAGACTTTAGTCTAAAAGTTCTCTTACTATTTTATATGAATTGGTAGCCTCTACCTTCAATTTAAAAAATTATCTTAATTCTTTAGTGGGTACTAGAATCCACACAGACTGCATACAAGTCCGAGGATGGCTCGATCAACCCATATGCATCTATGAGTAGGTTCACAACTAATTATTTCTTCAAATAATTTTTAAAAATTAATTTTATCTTAGATTTTATTTCAGTAGGTGATGGGCCTCCACTGAAAGTTTTGGTTAGGTACAACCATTAATATGAACCTACTCAGTGTTTCTAAGTAATGAATGATCAGGATCGAGGATGGCTCGATCAACCCAACCATCATCAGATAGTATAATAGAGTCATCATATGATGAATGATAATTCCATCATTCAGAGAGAACACTAGACAGATGGCGTCTGTAATGTCAATAAAAAATAATAGATCCATTATCATTCACTTTAATGGAAGGCTATAATCTAGTTATCTCCATAACTAGCTCATTTTATGGACCTAATAATTTAGAGAATTTAAGAATTAGTTTAGAGAAGAGATGAGAAGATGTCAACCAGTAAATCATAATCCTCCCACTGACTTCACTAAGTCATTGAATTGGATCAGGGTCATGCTGGTTGAAATGGCACCTAGATCAGTCACACTGATCAACCTTAATGACATGGGTCAACTCGAATAACTTAGCAGTCTAATCAATACATAATTCATCAAATTGGCCAAATAAGTGAGATCAGTGGGAGGGTCTGCTAAGCTTGCCTTAGACACCATCAAAATGGCTAGGTAAGCTACTCCCAATTAAAAACTACCGATCAAAATGCCGAACTTACTTTAGACACCAATTGGTTAATTAGTTTTGATTTGACCAACCTAATGATTCGGGTTCAACCACTGAGCCATAATCAAGGTCCATTTAGTCTAATTAAAGACATAAAATTGACCATCTACAACTATTGTATTGGTTCTAGAGAAACTCTAATTTTAATCTAATTCAATATTTGGTTAGATTTAATCAATTTTTCTAGTTAGTCCATTAACTCTTTGATTCTAATCTTAGGTCTAACCCAATTAAGAGGATCTGATTTGAGCTAACCCATATCCTCATATTTTATGCAAATGATATTAGATCTTTAATTCATAATTCTAAATCTAATCGATTCTACCCTTAATTCTCAATTAAGTTCAGCATCAATATAGATTTAGATTATGATTTGAAATAATTTCAATATTTTATTTTGTAAATAATTTATAATAAATATTATGTAAAGATTTTTTATTCTGAAACTGGATCGACCCAATCAAAATTGAGCCGGCTACACAAAGAGACTGGGTCGATTAGTTCAAAATTGGATCGGCTCAATAATTGTGCGAGCACGATTCAAAGAGTTTCAGATCTGAAAATTCTTGCATAACACTAAAATAAAATCAATTATAACACTTTTAAATCATATCTAAAACTTTTATGATTCAAGATTTTATTTTATCATGATTAAAATAATTTTAATTATATAGATTAGATGTCTTATTTTTCATACAACTTTGTATCACATACAACAAATCTAGGATTTCAAGATCTAAGATTTTATAGAAAGGTAAGTTCTTCCTTTCATGTTTTCTTCATGGGATCTAATCACATGGCACCCCTACACATCATAAGAACACCCATCGAATGGGAAGAGAGGACCTTTAAACCCTTCTTGCTCCTATGACCGGACGGCCTGGTGATCAATCCAATCCAAGTACTTGCTAATTGGATCATCTAATCTAATCACATATCATATATGCATGAATTTAGATCTAATCTAAATTATATTAGATCTAATTATAATTTTATATCACATCTAAATTAGATCATAAATATCACATGCATGACATAAAATCAGATTTTATCAACGATCAGCACAAACTAGGACAATCTTTTCACTGTAAGGGGTAAACCCTATAGTAGGACAACCTTATGTCAGTTTGTGTGATCAATCATTAATTAAATTTAGATCAAAAAAATCATATATCAGATCTAAATAAAATTAAAATTTAGATTTAATATGCATATAAATCATGCCATAACAAACCTAGGCTCTGATACCACTGTTGGGATGCATAGATGATTTCATGTATGTATTTCGAATTTTTTTTGAAAAAATTATCATGAAATATAACTATATTAATCAAATTAATCTAACATGCATATGATCTAATTATCAAATCAACCTACTCTAGGATCTATGACATGTTATGTTGCATATAAAATCTAAAATAATTCGAAGATAAAATCAGTATGCATGCATGTGAGCAGTAGATTACATCTACATCTAATCTAAGTTCAGAACTTCATACCTAATCATGGGTTGATGATCTCTATTACTGAGAGATATGGTGGAGAGGATCCTTTCTGGTTGCTAGTAGCGGCACATGCATCCGACCTCTACGAAAAATCCACTTGAAGCCCCGATCTGATCGGTCTTCTCGAGAGTGCTAGCTCGTACGAAGACCTTCTTCTTGGCTGATCTAGATCTTTTCTTTAAATTTTTGAAATGTTTTCAGAGATTGAAGATGAACTTCTAGAGGAGATGAAGAGGTAAAAAAAAGAGAGTAAAGAAAATATTTTTTTTTAATTTATTTTTTCTTCCCAAACCCTTAGAATCAAAAATCTAAAATTCAAGTTTTTGCACACACCCCAAGAGAGAGGACCCTCCTCTCTATTTTTTATGCTATGAACCATGCCCAAACTTCCACCACATGAAGAGCTCTCTTCTAGAATCTTACATACACAAAAGAAACCATAAAAGCTCCTTTTATAGGCATGTAAGGAGGTGGGGTGAAGAGTCCTAATGATCTTGGACTCTTACAGGATTCTACCTCCCTTCACAATTCCATGTTCAAAAATATACCAAAAACATATGGGACACTCCTTCCCATATTTTTTCATAGTAAATCAGTTTCCAATAGATCTCTCATAAAATATTTCCTCAAAATGTTGCATAAATAAAGAGAAAGAAATTTATTGGCATGGAGAGGTTGATCTGGATGAGAACAGATTCTCCTAATAAGAAATATTTTAAAATCTAATTTAAAAATCTTTCTTTTATCAAAATTAAATTAGATTTGGATGTGTGATAGATAAGGAAAAACATTCTTTGGTTTGAAAAAATCTCACACAAAACAATTTTGTGTAGAGATATATGGCCTGCAATCTGGGTTGGCACAGGGAGAAGAGTCCTATTCCAATAAGGACTCTTAATTTTCTTATCTGAATCCAAACCAAATTATATTTGGTTTAGCCCAAATAAAATATATAAAATTTAATATAATTAGGTTTATAATTTTTTAATCAAATCTTAATCAAATTAAAAATTGATTGAACCAAAGTTCTGATCAAATCAGGGATAATTCTCCCTTAGCAATTAGATCATCTCATAACCTAATCGAGTCAAACCTAATTGAATCCAATTCAATTAGATTTTATTTAAACCTCTTTGCTCAAAAAAATTGAGTTAATAAGTAATCTAATTGTTAATTAATCTTTCATTAATTTACTAACACTTGGTGAATTAATTTATTATAACTTTTGTATAAGGTTAATCATCAATCGAATTGACGATTAAGCCCTTGAACGATTCTCAATCATTAATCAGCTACATGATCAGTCAGCAACTTCTTTTGAGTGTGACCCCACAAGTTCGAGCCTAAGCTGATAGCACAGGAATAACTTTCTGAACCAATCGATGTAACTATCTAGCAATGATGATCCGACATCCAGATAGGTCGAATGATGGCGAAGCAACATTCAAGAATTTATTGGCGTATGGTTATCGTGTAATTCATCCCTTTGATCCTAATGCTCAAGGATGACCTAGGATTTAACTGTCAATCCTAGATAAGTCATCCATATTTTATTTTAATCTTTTTTAAATCCATCATATGAATTATCTGAGCCCAGATTTTGCTAAATTAAAATACATTGATGCATATCTCCTACTAATTCGGAGGGGTCAATCTCATCTTGACTCATGCACCGACTTGACAAGTATTTGACTGCACCCAAAAATCTTCCATCACTGAATTAGAAACTCAGTTAGTTTGACACTAAAGTATAGTGAGTTTCTTGTAAGTTATCGTGGTGATCTCAAGTCAGAGGAACACTTATACCCATACCCTTCGCGAGCTACCCTTGACAGCAGAGTGCTCCACAGTTGATCATGTTCAGTGATGATGTACTCCTATATCTCACCTGCATGCTATACCAGTATCTTCATACTATTTGATTATGAGGATAACCAATGTATATGGCACACAATGACCTACACTTGATATCACTATCGTCCTAGTAATAGCGTATTATTTGGTCACGAACCAATTTAAGGACTATGCGATAAATCTTCTATCGATCAAAATAGTCCTAAGAATTTCATCACAATATAAGAGTTCGTTAGAAGATGTATCCTTATGATAAAAAATATCAAATAATTTTTATTATTTATCAATTTATATACAATTATAGTTAGCACAATCATCACATGATTGACTTTAGGACACATTTTCAAACAGTATGCGCATCTAAAATCTAAAATCTAAAATTCTGAAAGTATAGATCATATCTATTTTACATTTAGATCATATCTAAATATTGATTAAATTCAAAAATTCATACCTTAGCATGGGTAGTAGATCACCACATCCAAAATCCATGGCAGTTGGTTCTTCATGATGCTTGGCAGCCGCACATGGATCCGGCTTCTACCGGTATCTACACGAAGTACTTGTGCTGGTCGATCTCCTCACAAGTGCTAGCTCACGGAGATGCCATCTTTTGAATGATCTAAGATGAATATGATGAAGATGAAGAATAAGAAGATTTTCTCCTTTTCTTTCTGGATCCATGCATCAATTCTCTACAATAGAGATCAAGAGAAGAACTCTTTCTTCTCAATTTTCTCACGCATAAGAAAGAACCTTTCTCTCTTCCTTTCATATCTTTAAGAAGAATTTTTTTTTAAAAATTTTTCATGATAAAAATCAGATCTAATCTAATTTCTCATGATAAAAATTATATGAGATCTTGAGTCCTAGAAGAATCCAAGGGAGAGACGCAAGAGAAGAACTGTTCTTCTCTCTTCTTCTCCCTTTTTCTCCTTGATCTGAAACTTCAGAAAGCCCCAAACGTCCAACCAGATTTTTTTGATATTTTTTCTTTAAATTTTTATATTAAAAATTAGATCTAATTTGATTTTTATTTTAAAAAAAATAAAAAAAAAATCTAGAAGAAGAACTCCTTCTTCAAGACTGCATACAAGAAAGAAGATCTTTCTTCTTCCTTCTCTTTCTCTCATTGGAAAGAATTTTTCTTCTTCAAATTTTTACTGTACAACTAACAGAGGAGCCTCTCTTTGATGTCCAAAAACCAGCAGCAAAAGTCTCACAAATTTTTTTCAAAAGGAGTTGACAAGGAAGCTTGACGCATGGGATATGAGGTGTCCAAGTGTTGGACGCCCCTCTTTTCTTTTTGGCGACCAAAAGATGAGGAGATGCCCCTTCTTTTTCATGGTAGAGAGGGGAGGACGTGTACTTGGATGCCCCTCTTTTCTTTTTAGCGACCAAAAGATGAGGAGATGCCCCTTCTTTTTCATGGTAGAGAGGGGAGGACATGGCTCCTTTGGTGGGGCATAGGATTTGCACGATGAAGAGGTGTGGGGTGTGAGAGATCTTAAATAGATAGGGGGAGGGAGTTGGTTCAGTCCTATTCCAAATAGGACTCAAGATCCTGATCAAATTCTAACTAATTCTTGGATCCAATCCTAACCAATTTAGAAATTAGTAATAACAAACTAACTAATTAGGTCCTAGCCCAATTATGAATCAATTAGGCCCCAATCTAATTAAAAATTATTTAGATTAAAACTCCATTGATCCAGGGATTAATTCTAAATGGAGATCAGGGACTTCATTTGATATTAGGGTTTGATCCAATCAAGCCTATTATCCTATAGAGTTAGATCCAATCCAAGCCTATATAAAACTAATTGAATGATATTCAATTTAGAATTTGATTTGCATCCCTGAGATCAATTGGATTAAGCTCTGTCATTCAATAGGGCTGCATCCAACCAATCCAAAGCCAATCTAATTGAATCCAATTCAATTAGATCTAATCCAATCCCTATTGCTCAATCAAATTGAGCCAATTAACAATCATATTGTTAATTAATTATTTTTCTAATTTATCAATCATTAGCAAATATTTTATTGTAACCTTTGCAAAGGATTAATCATCAATCACATTGATAATTAAATCCTTCAATGATTCATAATCGTTGATCAGCCATTTGATCAGACGATACTTCTATGTATGTGACTCCATAGATTTGAACCTAAATCGGTAGCATAAACTAATCGATGTTACCATCTAGCAATGGTTTCTGACGTTCAGATAGGCCGAATGTATTTCTAGCAACACTTTAGAAGCCATGTAGATATAGTTACCATATAATTCATCCCTTTGACATTCGATACTCAAGGATGATTTTGGGTTAAACTATCAACCCAGGATGAGTGATCCAAATTGTGTCTCAACATCAAAAATTCTGTGACTCCTTACTAGGACTACTTTGGCCAAAGCTTTGCTAAATTGATACATAATGATGTATCATCTTCAATTTTACTTAGAGCGGTCAATCCCATCTTGACTCACATTCAGACTTCATAAATACTTAACTGTACCCAGAAACCTTCCATCATCGAATTAAAAATTTGGATAGTTTGACACCAAAGCATAGTGAGTTACTTGCAAGTCACCAAGGCAGTCTCAGATCAGAGAGATATATATATCCATATCCCATCAGAGCAACTTTTGACAGCAGAATGCTCCGAAAGTGGTCACACTCAGTGAAATATACTCCTACAAATTATCCATATGCCATACCCATGTCACCACACGTCTTGATTAAGAGGACAACCAACTAATATGGCACACAATGACCTACACTCGATACAATTATCATCCTTGTAACAATTATATTATTTGATCGTGAGCAGGATTTAAGAACCACATGATAAATTCTCTTTTATTATTTTGAAAGTAGTTCTAAGGACTTCATCATAACATATGAGTTCTATTTAGGAAGATGATTCCTTATGATGAATCTTATCAAATAATATTTATCATTTTATAATTCATATACATGTATGGAGCACAATCATCTACAACCTAGATGATTGACTTTAGGATGTAATTTCCAACAACTCCCACTTGGACTAAAGCCAATCAGATTGGTATCAAATATTTATCTTCTATTTGTGATCATCGAACTCTTTAGATCTGATTGCTCTAGTCAATGGATCTATCAAGTTTTCCTCTCAGTCAATCTTCCTAAAGTTGACTTTATTTCGATCTTATCGAACAAGTTGATTGCAATGCAGAAAATATTTGATTCATAGATGGAACATCAGTTCTTCAGCTTAAGCTATGGCTCCAATAGTGCTGTCAATACAGAAGGACTGGACCATCAATGAAGGGTGCCTCTGCAAGCTCACTAATAAACTTCCATAACCAAACAACTTCTTTATCAGCATCAAATGTCATAAAGAACTCCGTACGTAAATAAAACTGGCTACTGAATACTGCATGAAATCTTTCCAACATGTCGCTCTCCTTTAGGATAAAAACATAGTATGATATAACTTTGTTATTTTGATTCGACTAGAAATTAAAATTTAATATTTCATATATTTTAAGTCAGATTCTCCATAAACGAGCCATTGGTGCTTAGTATTTCATAAATACTTAAGGATGATTCTCATGACCTTCCAAACCTTTATGAAGAATAGAGATGATAACCAAACTTTTATTCTCTGTAATGTAGGGATGTTATTCTCGATTAAGAGAATTTCATCTAAACAATACAAAGAATATTTTTACAGAACTATTAACCCATTTGTATATATAGGATTCTACTTCATTCTCAATGAAGCCATACATTCAAAATGCATATTCCAACTTCGAGAAATTTAATTTAATCTGAATGGACTTGAGGATTGCTGCAAGAAAAATATCTCGTCATATTCAACACTATAACTTTGATGAAATTCTTTGACAACTGGACAGAATTAATAGGTCTCCACCTTTTCGTCTGCACCTCTTATCCATCTGAAATCCAGTCACACCCTATGGGTCTTATCCCTTCAGGTGAATCAATGAATGTCCATACATCATCGATCTTGATGGACTTCATTTCAGATTTAATGGCTCCAAGACACTTCTCAAAGTTAGATCTCTGTACAGCATCCGTATGGAAGATCAAATTTTCATCCCGAATATAGAAATCAAAGTATCTGCTTGACTGATATGGTACTCTACCATATCTACACAAAGATGCCTTTACATCGGGCTCCGGATTTAATCTAATCAACTCTGGTTCTGTTGGTTTGTGTCAGAGTCGATTCCTTTACCTATCAAGCTTCACCAAGCTTGCTCTTAATGGCATCAGTTCCTTCATCAAGAATTTTTTTTCCCAAAAAGAATGCCTTAAGATTCATAAGCATCTCATGTCCATCAGGAAGGTAGAAGAAATATCTCTAAAATAATATTTATCAGATCAAGATCCAAGCTAGTTGGTTTGTGAGCATTTCATATAAGTTCGATATCTCAAACCTAAGGTAAGAGTATCGAATTACCCAAGTCCATATCCCATATGGAGTTTTGGTGATCGATTTGCTAGAAATATTTTTGAGCACATATCAAGTAGTCTCTAAAGCATAACCTCCGACTGACTAGCAAACCCACTGTGGACTGAACCATGTCTAACAAAGTTCAATTCCTCCTTTCAAATAATGGTGTCCCAGGAGAGGTCCATTAAGAGATAATCTAATTCTCTTCAAGATATATCAAAAATATACTGTAAAGGTATTCACTTCATCAGTCTAACTGATGAGTTATAATATTTTTTGCAGTTTGTTTTCTACCTCATTACAGAATCATTTGAACATTTCAATCAATTCATATTTATGCTTCATAAGCAAAACGTACCCATTTCAAGATAGGTAGTCAGAGATTTTAATGAAGTAGTAAATCTCTCTTCTAGTATTTATGTTCATGAGTGCAAATCATCAATTTGTATCAAACTCAGAATATTACTGGCTCGTTCATCCTTTCCAATAAAAGATGAATAAGTCAACTATACCAAAAGCAGGCTTCAATGATATTGTCTAATCTAGGGTGTTAGTTAGATGTGTACTTTACACTAACAAGCTATGGTAATGAATTTATGTCATTTTTAATTATCCACATATTATTGCAGTATCATTCACAATGATATCACAATAATCATTCTTATTGACACCATCAATAAGATTGGACAATAGTGACAATCACTTAAAATGACATCTTCAGAACTGAAAATAAGCTCAATGATTCTTGATGTTAAGACTGGAACAGACTTCCATGTCTTACATTTAGAAGTCTCTTGCCATTTTCAAACCTTCTACTATCCTGAAGTCTTTTACAACTATTTACAAACATGACTTGCACTATCAGTATCCTATACCCAAATAGTAGTATTACCAATAAAGAAACTTCAAAGAGTTATCACATAACATCTTGACCAACAACGATTTGCTGATTTCTCTTTTAAGCCTGTTTGGGTTAGCATGAGACTTTTTAATCAATTCGCTCAAAAATTATATTCAACTTTTGATACTGGCTATCAAAGTTAGATCTGATAATATTTTCACTGCCTAACAGTGAAGAGAACGATAATTTTTTAGTCATTTCTAAAAAGAGAATAATTGACCTATAAGTATATGAATTATTTTAAGCCTAAAGACTTGGACTTTAGTCTAAAAGTTCTTCCACTATTTTATACAAATTAGTAGCCTCTACCTTCAATTCGAAGAATTACCTTAATTCCTTAGCGGGCATTAGAATCCACACAAACTGCATATAAGCCCGAGGATGGCTCAGTCAATCCATATGCATCCATGGGTAGGTTCTCAATCAATTATTTCATCAAACAACTTCTAGTATTTAATTTTGCCCCAGGTTTTATTTCAATAGGTGATGGGCCTCCACTGAAAGTTTCGGTTAGGTCCAACCATTAATATGAACCTACTCAATGATACTAGCCAAAGAATGATCAGGCCTGAGGATAGCTCAGTCAACCCGACCACCATTAGATAGTTCAACAGAGTCATCATATGATGAATGATAATTCCATCTTCAGAGAAAACACCAGACGGATGGTGTCTGCAATATCAATCTAAAGTAATGACCCATTACTATTCACCTTAATGGGAGGCTTTGATCTAGTTATCTCCATAACTAGCTCATTTTATGGATCTAATAATTTAAAAGATTTGATTAATTTATTTCTGAAGATATCAGTCAATTTGTAAGTCATAAATCCTCTCACTGACTTCACCAAGTCATGTAAAGGACTAGAGACTAGCTAGTCCAACCGACACATCGTAAATCCTCCCACTGACTTTACCAAGTCATGAGAAGGATTAGAGATAAGTCGGTCCAAGGTATCTAAATTAGTTATACTAATTAATCTTAACAGCAGGGTGAACTCGAGTCACCTAACGATCTAATCAGCCTAATGACTTGGGCTCAACCTTTGAGCCTCAATCAAAGTCTATTTGGTTTAATCAAAGATATGGACTTGATTAACTACAACTATTATATTTGATCTAAAGTATCCTTGTTCTAATCTTGATTAACTATTAGATTGATTTGATTAACTACTCTTTTAGTCTATTAGGTCTTTGATTCTAACCTTGGGTCTAACTCAATTAAAAGAACCTGATTTGAGCTAACCCATGCCCCATGTTTTATGCAATGTCATTAGATCTTTAATCACAATTCTAGATCTAAAATATATTTTTTAATTCTTAATTAAATATAACATTAACATGGGTTAAGGTTATTAATTGAAATAATTTTAATTTTTATAAAATAATTTTACATCAATTTTATGTAAAATTTTTTTGGTCTGAAAATTAGATCGGCTTACCCCTGAATTGAGTTGGCTCACTTTAGTGGATTGACTAAGTTTAATACTCGATCGATTAACTGATCATGAACAATAACCATTACTGTTCGATCTGAGACAACTAGATCGAGTCAGTCAACACTGAATCGATAAAAACAGGAGATTGGATCGACTCAGTTCAAAACTAGTCGGCTCAGTTGGTATGCCAATAGGTATCACATAGTTTTAGATCTAAAAATTCTCACATAAACTGAAATAAAATCAATCATAACAATCTTTAGATCATATCTAAATATTTTATGATTTCAAATTTTATTTTTATGATTAAAATAATTTTAATCATGTAGATTAGATGTTTTACTTTTCATACAATTCATGCTTTGTATCACATACAATAAATCCTAGGGTTTCAATATTTAGGATTTTGTAGAAAAGTAAGTTTTTTTCTTTCATTTTTTTCTTCATGAAATCTCATAGTGGCACCCCTACACGTCATGAAGAGCACCCCATTGAATAGAAAGAGAGGGTTATGTAACCCTACTTGCTCTTGTGACCGGACGGTCTGGTGATTACCTAATCTGAGTACTTTGCTACTTAGAATATCAAATCTAATTCACATATCATATATGCAAAAAATTTAGATCTAATCTAAATTATATTAGATCTAATTTTATATTAGATCATATCTAAAATCAAATCATAACATATCTCATACATTGATAAATCTAGATTTCAACTCTACATACATATATGTTCATGTCATAACGAACCTTCGCTCGATACCATTTGAAGGGAAGCATGGTGGGTGATGTGCATGTATTTTTAAAAATTTACAGTAGAATATATATAGATTAAATAATTTAATCTACAATACATGCATAGATCAAATCTAAAATCATCATACAGGATCTATGATATAAACTAATATACATGTATGCACATCTAAAATCTAAAATTCAGTAAGTATAGATCATATTTATTTTATATTTAGATCATATCTAAATATTAATTAAATTCAAAACTTCATACCTTAGTGTGGGTAGCAGATCACCATATCTAAAATCAATGGTAGTTGGTTCTTCATGATGCTTGATAGCCACACACGCATCCAACTTCTATGGATATCCACACGAAGCCCTTGTGCTAAACGATCTCCTCGGGAGTGCTAGCTCGTAAAGACACCATTTTTTGACTGATCTAAGAAGAACATGATGAAGATGAAGAATAAGGAGACCCTCTTCTTTTCTTCTTAGATCCACGCATCAATTTTCTATAATAGAGATCAAGAGAAGAACCATTTCTTCTCAATTTTTTCATGCATAAGAGAGAACCTCTCTTTCTTCCTTTCACATCTTTAAGAAATTTTTTTTTTTCTAATTGTTGGTGCAAAAATCTGCTTGCGTCAGAGAAGCTGGAGTCGAGGGAGTCGCGGTCGCCACCGGGACCTGCAAAAAAAGTCTCAACCAGAGGTGGGGTTGCTCTGGCAAGACCCTCCGACGCTCAAGTCAATTTTCTGTCTCAACAAGAATGGAGTGCTTGAACAGAAATTTTAGCAGAGTTTCTAGGTAAAAAAAAAATCTCTAGAATAACGTATCTGGGGCCCCCTTTTATAGGCGAAAGGGGGCAGCAGACTGATAGCAATATCCGTAACCATCTGGCAGTGGGCTGCCCAAAGTCAGGCAGAGTTTGTTGCGAAGAGCAGTGGAGTGGGATCGTGGCCACCACCGGGACGTGCCACGTGGGGTCTGTTGCGGGTAGTGGAATGACGTCCGTTGTCGTGACTTGCCAGGAGGGGGGAGGAATCGCGCGGTATCCATCGCAGGGAGTGGAGCAGCATCGTGGTCATTATGGTGATCCGCCAGGGAGTGATGGAGCCGCACGGAATCCATCGCAGGGGGTGGAGCAGTGTGGTGGCCGTTACTGCGGCCTACCAGGGAGTGATGGAGCCATGTGAAATCTGTTGCAGGAGGTGGAGTAGGGTCATGGCTATTGCTGTGGCCCACCAGTGGGCCCAGGCCTGTCGGCCGAAGTTCGGCTGGAGTGTCTGGCGGAGAGAGGTGGCTAGCCACCCGTCTGAGTGGAGCTCGGAGTCTGGCTCCCTTAGGAGTCCGGACGAAGTTCATCAGCGGTCAAAGTCAGGGACAAAGCCTGACTCCAGTAGGGGTTCGAACGGAGCTTACCTGCGATTAAAGTCAGGGGAAAAATCTGGCTCCCTTAAGAGTCCGGACGAAGTTTACCTGTAAGTGAAGTCCTGGGCGGAGCCCGGCTCCCGTAGGAGTTTGGGCGAAGCCTGCCCGCAGTCGAGGTCGAGGACGGAGCCCGGCTCCCATGGGAGTCCGAGCGAAGCCTCTCAGCAGTTGAGGCTGGGGATGAAGTCCGGCTCTTGTAGGAGTTCGGACGAAGTCTGCCTGCAGCTGGAGTCGGAGACGAGATCTGACTCCCGTAGGAGTCCGATCGAAGTCCACCTGCAACTAAGGTCAGGGATGAAGTTCGGCTCCAGTAGGGGTCCGGACGGAGTTTACCTGTAAGTGAAGTCGTGGGCAGAGCCCGGCTCCCATAGGAGTTCGAGCGAAGCCTTCCAGCAGTTGAGGTTGGGGACAAAGTTCGGCTCCCGTAGGAGTCCGGACGAAGTTTGCCTGTGGCTGGAGTCGAAGATGAGATCTGGCTCCTGTAGGAGTTCGGTCGAAGTCCACCTACAATTAAGGTCAGGGACGAAGTTCGGCTCCCATAGGAGTCTGAACAGAGTTTACCTGTAAGTGAAGTCGTGGGCGGAGCCCGGCTCCCATAGGAGTCCGGGCGAAGCCTTCCCGCAGTCGAGGTCGCGGGCGGAGCCCGACTCCCATAGGAGTCCGGGTGAAGCCTTCCAGCAGTTGAGGTTGGGGATGAATTTTGGCTCCCGTAGGAGTCCGGACGAAGCCTGCCTGCAGCTGGAGTCGGAGACGAGATCTGGCTCTCATAGGAGTCCGGTCGAAGTCCACCTGCAATCAAGGTCAGGGATGAAGTCCGACTCCCGTAGGGGTCCGGACGGAGTTTACCTGTAAGTGAAGTCGTGGGTGAAGCCCGGCTCCCATAGGAGTCCGAGTGAAGCCTTCCAGCAGTTGAGGTTGGGGACGAAGTTCGGCTCCCGTAGGAGTCCGGATGAAGTCTGCTTGTGGCTGGAGTCGGAGACGAGATCTGGCTCCCGTAGGAGTCCGATCGAAGTCCACCTGCAATTAAGATCAGGGATGAAGTCCGGCTCCCATAGGAGTCCGGACGGAGTTTACCTGTATGTGAAGTCATGGGCGGAGCCCGGCTCCCATAGGAGTCCGAGTGAAGCATTCCCGCAGTCGAGGTCACGGGCGGAGCCCGGCTCCTGTAGGAGTCCAGGTGAAGCCTTCCAGCAGTTGAGGTTGGGGACAAAGTTCAGCTCTCGTAGGAGTCCGGACGAAGCCTGCCTGCAGCTGGAGTCAGAGACGAGATCTGGCTCCCGTAGGAGTCCGATCGAAGTCCACCTGCAATCAAGGTCAGGGATGAAGTCTGGCTCCCGTAGGAGTCCGGACGGAGTTTACCTGTAAGTGAAGTCGTGGGTGGAGCTTGGCTCCCGTAGGAGTTCGGGTGAAGCTTCCAGCAGTTGAGGTTGGGGACGAAGTTCGGCTCCCGTAGGAGTCCGGACGAAGTCTGTCTGTGGCTGGAGTTGGAGATGAGATCTGGCTCCCGTAGGAGTCCGGACGTCATGAAGAATCCGGTCGGCACTGGCAGGGTCCTGCTCGTCGGCAAAACTTGAGGGTGTGGCGGAGGCTCGGCCGTCTGGGATGTTTGAAGAGACGTTGCCGGAGGTCGAAAGTCAGTTGGATCCCCGGAGGGTCACTCCCATCACGAACTTCGATTGGGGGGTATTTTATACCCAACACCAGTCCTCCTACTTCCTAGTTTGAATTTCGAATGAAGGAAGTACAGAGAAATTTTCGCAGCCGAAGTTATCCCCTTGAATCCTGTGTACGATCGCCCTCAGATATTTTGGCATTAAATACGTGCATGCTGGAGTCTTTTCGAATCGGGGCGATTCGAAGGGACTCTTCAGAATTCCCACTGGTACATTGGCCCGGTACGGTGCAGTAATGGCTCCGTCAGCTGTCAGCCGCTTTTAGCCGCCTGTCGAGGTGAGTGGGACACGCGTCGAGCACGGGTCGGCCCGGGGGATTCGCGATCATTATGGTGCCGGATCCCAGGGTCTATTTAAACCCGCCTTTCCGCCTGAAAGTTCTATCATTATCCACCTTTTCTTCGAGAGCCCTGACCCTCCTTGGCATCTTCTTTGGCCCTAGGCATCTTTCGAGCCATCCCTGTCCTCGCCCTTCTGCATCCTCTAGAGCGATCTAGGTTAGTCCCAGGACCTTCGTTTTTCTTCTTGCCTCTTAGGGGCCTTTTCTCCTCCATTTTCTTCTGTCGTATTCCTCCGATTTGGTCTCCCGCAACCTCTCATCCTTTGTCCCATCTGATTTTTCTGGGATCTTTAGGGTCTTCGTTTGAAGTCATTCAAAATGTCTTCCGGCACCTCCACCTCTAGTGGTTCAGGGAGTTCTTCCGCCTCAGCCCCCCAGGACCCCCATTCTGTAGACGAACCCACATTTGGGACTGGGCTTCACCATATTTTTACGCCGAGTGCCATTCCCTGCTCCCTGACTCCGGATGAACTCCTACTGATAAGGGTTCAGTATGGAGTTCCTTCGGAGTACGACCTGGAGCTTCCTGGCCCCTCCGACCGGGCTAGCACTCCCTCACCCAGTCGTTTTTGCCTGTATCAGGAGGCGTTCCGTGTCAGACTCTGGCTTCTGCTTCCGCCCTTTGTTGTTGCCCTCTTTCGCTTCTTAGACATCTCTTTGGCTTCAGTTGCTCCGAATTCCTTTAGGTTTTTGATAGGGTTTCTTTCCCTTTGCCACGTAGTCGAGGTCCAGCCGTCTCTCTCTCTGTTTAGGTATTTCTATACCTTCAAGCACCACCCTTCGGTGAAGGACTGGTGGTATTTCTTCCCTTAATTTGGCAAGAAGGGGTTGCTAAAAGGTGCCCCCTCTTCAATCCACAACTGGAAGGAGAAATATCTCTTCGTCCACTGCTCGACTTTGAGGCTGGGCCTGCCCCCTTGGGGCTCTCTAAGGGACTCTGTCCGTCGGGCTCCCAGCCTGGGGGAGGATGACCTCTAGGCCGCTCGAAAGCTTCTTGACTATTCCGCTCCTTCCCTTCCCAACCTTCTGAGGGAGCAATTTTTGTTCAACATCAGCTTGAGCCCCCAGGATCCTGCGAGTACTCCATCTTTTCTTTTCTCTTTTTTTCTTCCGTCCTTCTTCTTTTTCTTTCTTTCTCTTCTCTCTTCTTTTCTTCTCTTTTTTTTTTTTTTTTTGCGTGTCACTTCTTCCTTTTTCACCCCATTACTAATTTTTGATTTTTTTTTTTTTAGGAATGGACGTCGAAGCAGCACGGATGCTCGCCAGGGGCCTCAAGGCCCACAAAAGAAAAGGTGCCGCAGCCTTCGGATCAGCAAAGAAGGCCAGAGTGGAGGAGACGAGCTCGACCGTGCCTGTCCAGGTGGCTCCCATGATCGACATTCCTTCGGACGTTGAACCAACGGCCCCCCGGGCCTCTTCAAGGAGTCCGCCGACTGGGGCTCCCATTTTGGGGGTCTGTTTCATGGAGGCGCCCAGAGTCGAGATGGGGATGAGGAGGAAGTCGATGGCCCATAGGAGGAGTAGCCACCGAGCCTCCGTTGAAGAGTCCCTTGGTTTCGAAGAAGAGTCGGAGAATCCCTTTAATGACAGGGACTTGATCAAGCGGCTGATCGACAGCTGCATTCTGCCCGAAGTCGTTGAGAGGATCGACCCCGCCGATCCTGAGCAACAGATTTGGGACTCCCTGGGGTCCTTTCTCGAGGTAAACAAATCTTCATTTAATTGGCTTTTCGACCCTTATTCTGAACCCCTAGCCGCCCTTGTAGATTGGGCACCAGCTCCTTGCCAACATCGAGGCGACAAACCGGGCGAGGAGGGACGTCATCCAGGTGAAGGAGCGTCGTCGGGCCGAAGTCGCTCGTCTCAAAGAAAAGGCTGCCGAAGTAGTTACCCTCCAAGAGGCCCTGGAGAAAGAAAAGTAGGCTCGGGAGGAAAAGAAGCAGACCTCAGAGGAGGCGGTGAGAAAGGCGGAGGTCGAGGTCGCCAATTTGGCGAAGCAGATTCCAGTCCTGGTCTCGGAGGCTAAGGTTCTTACGGTAGAGGAGTTCAAGGCCTCCGCGAAGATGAGAGACCTGAATGTTCGATTCGGCCAGAAGCATTCATCAAGGGGTTCAAGCTCTGCCAGGAGAAGATGGCCAGAAAATTTTTCGAGCTCGACCTCAGCTTCTTGGGTGAGGAGTCTGAAGATGAGGCCGGTCCCTCTCCTGCCGCTACTGCTGCCGCAGCCCCCCTTCCAGGGACACCGAGCTCCCCAACTCCTACCGCTGAGGTCTGAGACCTCCGACCTTGTATTTTTTTTTTCTTTTACCGCAATTTTTCCTTTTCTTTTTGTCTTTAAGAAATATTCACTCAATAAAGTCGAATTTCTCATCATGGATGGCTTCTCCTTTCTTCCTTCCCCCTTTTTTGTTTTTCTTTCTGCAATGAGACGCGCCTTGATGCTTTTGTCTCTCGATGGCAGTGTCCTGCCGAAGCACTTCCCCTGCCCCAGGGGATTCCACTGAAGTCCACGATTCAGCGGCTGAAGAAGAAAGTTCTTCATTTGACAAAAAGGTCGAAGAAAATGGAAGGCGAGCTTTGCAGGTTGAGGGAGGGTTACTCTGAAGCCACCTCGGAGGCCACCGACTTTCAAAATCTCCACGTGAAGGGGATCATGGAGTACAGTCGGAGGAAGGCAGACTTCACGAAGGAGCTTGAGGAACACAAGAAGAGTGCCAGCGATCGAATTTGGGCTCAAGCTGCCAAGATCAGTTCTCTCAGGGTGGGACTGTCAGCTGTGCAGGAGAGGATTGGCCAGCTGGAGGGAAGTTCGTCCCGGCTCTTGGCTCGGGCCGACGGTGATCGGGAATGGTCGAAGAAGGTCTTCGACCTTCAGCAGCAGCTTCAGGATGTCGAGGTGAGCTATGACGTGCATCGGGCCAGCTGGCGCAGGCAGGTGGATGAATATAAAGGGAGACTCAGGGTGGTGATCGATGAAGTCACCCATCTTCAAGGGCAGCTGGCTGACAGGGCTCGGCTCGCTTCCTCTCGGGATTCCAATGAACTCCAGTCTCTAAGAAGAACTGCAGAAGGGCTTTCTGTCACCCTTAGGGAGAGGACGGTTGAGCTGCAGGAATTGAAGATCCAACTGGCATGCAAGCAGCAGGCCATCAAGGATGCGGAGGCAGAATCTGAAGTCCTAAGAAAGAGGCATCGAGAGGCGGAGAACGAAAGCCAGCGACTCCGTCGGGCGCTCCAGGATGCACTGCTGAAAAAGAGAGAGCTAGAAGAAGAAGTTGAAAATCTGAGGCAGTCCTGGATAAGGGGTGAAGCAGATAATTCGAGGTCGGAAGGAGCAAAGCTTCCCTAGGGCTCTTTTTGGCCTTCCATCTTTCCATGCATATATTTTGTCTTTTGTTGTTTTGTCTTGCTTTTGTCGTTTTGCTTTTCTTCCTTTGGCCTTCTGGGCTTCGTGGTGTATATTTCGCAAATGGAATGAAAAGAAGATTTTGTGTTACCTCATCCACGTATTGTATTAAATTGTCGCCCGCCGAACTTCTTTTGTCTTTTGACTTGTCTGACGTTGACGTCGTTTGGAGATGCCCAGTCATCGCCATGCTGATTTGCTTTTCTCGTCATCCATGGCCGTAGGCTCGAGCTTGGTGGTCCAAACTCCGCATTACCTCGAAGGTGTCGCTGTTTTCTTGACCTGTGTCGAGAGCCTTCTTAGAGGCCGGGGATGTTTGGTAGGAACTTCCCATCTTTGTTGAGACGAGGTTCCTTAGGTCTTTGGTGTGGTTTGTTTTTTATCTGTTGCCGACGTAATTCGTCGCTTTCCTTTTTAATTTTTCCCCTCTTTTCGAGTGAGGGTCCCCCCTTGCTTTTTGAGGGGTCGCGCAGAAGTGTAGAGGTGCCATTGAGGGGACTTTTTTCTTTATCCAATTTGGTCGGGCGGCCGTGTTTTTGTCATAGTCGGGATGAGGTTCTCCTTCTGTTCTTGACGTAGTCAATCTCAGCTCAGGTCAGGACGAGGTTCTCATCCTGTTCCCAACGGGGCTGTGGGGGCACATAAGGGTCGTCGCAAGGGCCTCTCCCCCCATCCGGTCTAAAAGAATCGGGCCTTCGACTTTGCTCATGTTAGGGCGAGGTTCTCCTCCTGTCCCTAACAAGGCTATGGGGGCACATGTGGACGCTGTTTGGCCTCTCCCCCCATCCGGTCTAAGAGAAATCGGGCCTTTGACTTTGCTCACATTAGGACGAGGTCCTCCTCCTGTCCCTGACGTGGCCGTGGGGGTGCATAAGGGCGTTGTAGGGCCTCTCCCCCCATCTGGTCTAAAAGAATCGGGCCTTTGACTTTGCTCACATTAGGGCGAGATTCTCCTCCTGTCCCTAACATGGCTGTGGGGGCGTGTAAGGGCGTTGTAGGGCCTCTCCCCCCATCCGGTCTAAAAGAATCGGGCCTTTGACTTTGCTCATGTTAGGACGAGATTCTCCTCCTATCCCTAACATGGCTCAGGGGGCATCCAAGGGCCGTTATATGGGCCTTTCCCCTGATCCGATCTTAAAATAATCGGACTTTCATTTGGCTCATGTTAGGATGAGGTTTCCCTACGGTTCCTAACATGACCTTGTTTTAATTGTTTAAAGGGGTCATCCCCAATCGTAACAAATCCATGCCAAAAGGGAAAAACATGCAAAGTCGAAAGAAATTTAGATTCAGGGCAAAGTCGTGAGCAGTACATTTACAGGTTTTTTGAGTTCCGTGGTCGTGGAAGGTCTGCTCCTCCTTGAGGCCCTCCGGTGATGGAGTCGATGGTCCCGATTGGAGGCCAATCTCTGGGCTACTCCTCCCTCCTTGGCGGTTCAGGTTGCGGCAAGGCCCTTGGCCGTTCTTCTCTACCCTCAGGCCGACGTCGAATGAACCTACCGAGTTGACCTCGCCGGATGAGCTCCTCGATCTCGTCTCGGAGCTGGATGCATTCCTCCGTGTCGTGGCCATGGTCGTGATGGTAGAGATAGAACTTATTGGGGTTGCGCTTCCTGGGGTGTGTGCGCATCCTCTCTGGCCTAGGGAGCTGCTCTCTGACCTCCATCAGCACTTGGGTTTTTGCGGCATTGAGGGGGGCATAGTTGCGGAATCTTCCCGGTAGAGAATCCCATCAGACTCCACGGTCCGGACTTCTCTGCCTACATACCCAGGGAGGAGTATGGACATGCTTGTGCCCGGGAGGAGTTCGAGAATGTGGCTGAGCTTCTCTTGACCCTTTTTCGATTGCGGGCTTATTCGAGTCTCCCGCCTGCCGTTCTCTCGTAGTCTCCTCATCCTTCATTTTGAAGGCTTCTTCCGCTCGAGCATACCCTTCGGACCAAGCCAACAGATCAACAAAATCCTTGGGGTACTTTTTTTTCAGGGAGAACAAAAGGTCATTCTTCTGAAGGCCACCCTTCAAAGCGGCCATTGCTACCGACTGGTCCAAGTTCCGGACCTCCAGCACGGCGACATTGAAACGGTTGATGTAAGCTCGAATGGACTCCCCCTCCCTCTGCTTGATATTGATGAGGGACTCCGAACGCTTCCGGGGGCACCGGCTGCTGACAAAATGGGCCACAAATTGGTGGCTCATCTGATCGAAGGAAAAGATGGTACCCGACTTCAGCACCGAGTACCAGTTTCTCGCCGCTCCCTTCAAGGTGGATGGGAAGGCTCGGCATAGAATGGCGTCGGGTGCACCATGAAGCAGCATCATCGTCCGGAAGGCCTCCAGATGGTCAACCGGGTCCGAAGTCCCGTCGTAGCTTTCGAACTGGGGGAGTTTGAAGTTTGGTGGGATCGATTCCTACATGATCATTTGAGAAAAGGGAGGGTCAGTGCAAATATCCTCACCATAAGCGGGGGGAGCGTTGCGGAGTTCTTCGATCCGTCGGTTCATCTCCTGGAGTCTCCGATCTAGGAAATCCTCTCGACTTCGGGTCTCAAGGGTCCTCTGGCAGAATGGGGGCAGGGATCTTCCAGGGGTGGAGTCGTGATCCAATTGAGGGCTCTCCACCCTCGGGTTCGTCTTCCCAGGAATAATGGGGCGGCTGGCCCAAGTGGCCTGCCCCACCGCCGGATTCTGGTGTTTCGGTGACACCCTTTCCAGGCACATCAATGCCTGCGGCTGCTGCTGCTGCTGCATGGCCTGCACAGCTTCAGTGAGGCCCCTGACCTGCTGTGCCAGCAGATCAAATTGCTCCGCGCCGACCGTTGTTGTTAGAGGAGGAGGAGGAGGCTGGAAAACTGGAGATGAGATCGGAGCCTGAGATCTGGCCGTAGAGGCCGTGGATCGCCGTGTGGATGCCTTACGGGGAGGCATCGGGCAAAGACCAAGTGGAGGAGGGAGAAGAGGGCATCGAAAAAGATGCCCGGGGGCAATTTCGTTGAGCGCTCCTTTAAGAACAAGGGTACTGTGAAGGTTCGTGGCCCCTTCCTCTAGCGCCAATCCTGTTGGTGCAAAAATCTGCTTGCATCGGAGAAGCTGGAGTCGAGGGAGTCGCGGTCACCGTCGGGACCTGCAAAAGAAGTCTCAACCGGAGGTGGGGTTGCTCTGGCAAGATCCTCCAATGCTCAAGTCAGTTTTCTGCCTCAATAAGAATGGAGTGCTCGAACGAAAATTTTAGCAGAGTTTCTAGGTAAAAAAAGCCTCTAGAATAACGTATCTGGGGCCCCCTTTTATAGGCGAAAGGGGGCAGCAGACTGATAGCGATATCCGTAACCGTCTGACAGTGGGCTGCCCAGAGTCAGGCGGAGTTTGTTGCGAAGAGCAGTGGAGTGGGATCGTGGCCACCGTCGGGACATGCCACGTGGGGTCTGTTGCGGGTAGTGGAACGACGTCCGTTGTCACGACCTGCCAGGAGGTGGGAGGAATCGCGCGGTATCCATCGCAGGGAGTGGAGCAGCATTGTAGTCATTATGGCGACCCGCCAAAGAGTGATGGAGCCGTGCGAAATCCGTCGCAGGGGGTGGAGCAGTGTGGTGGCCGTTACTGCGGCCTGCCAGGGAGTGATGGAGCCGTGCGAAATCTGTTGCAGTAGGTGGAGTAGGGTCGTGGCTATTGCTGCGGCCCACTAGTGGGCCCAGGCCTGTCGGCCGAAGTTTGACTGGAGTGTCTGACGGAGTGAGGTGGCTAGCCACCCGTCTGAGTGGAGCTCGGAGTCCGGCTCCCGTAGGAGTCCGGACGAAGTTCACCAGCAGTCAAAGTCGGGGACAAAGCTCGGCTCCAGTAGGGGTCCGGACGGAGCTTACCTGTGATTAAAGTCAGGGGCGAAGTCCAGCTCCCTTAAGAGTACGAACGAAGTTTACCTGTAAGTGAAGTCCTGGGTGGAGCCCGACTCCCGTAGGAGTCTGGGTGAAGCCTGCCTGCAGTCGAGGTTGAGGACGGAGCCCGGCTCCCATAGGAGTCCGAGCGAAGCCTCTCAGCAGTTGAGGCTGGGGACGAAGTCCGGCTCCCGTAGGAGTCCGGACGAAGTCTGCCTGCAGCTGGAGTCGGAGACGAGATCTGACTCCCGTAGGAGTCCGATCGAAGTCCACCTGTAATTAAGGTCAGGGACGAAGTCCGACTCCAGTAGGGGTTCGGACGGAGTTTACCTGTAAGTGAAGTCATGGGCGGAGCCTGGCTCCCATAGGAGTCCGAGCGAAGCCTTCCAACAGTTGAGGTTGGGGATGAAGTTCGGCTCCCGTAGGAGTCCGGACGAAGTCTGCCTGTGGCTGGAGTCAGAGATGAGATCTGGCTCCTATAGGAGTCCGGTCGAAGTCCACCTACAATTAAGGTCAGGGATGAAGTCCGGCTCCCATAGGAGTCCGGACGGAGTTTACCTATAAGTGAAGTCATGGGCGGAGCCCGGCTCCCATAGGAGTCCGGGCGAAGCCTTCCCGCAGTCGAGGTCGCGGGCGGAGCCCGGCTTCCGTAGTTGTCCGGGTGAAGCCTTCCAGCAGTTGAGGTTGGGGATGAAGTTCGGCTCCCATAGGAGTCCGGACGAAGCCTGCCTGCAGCTGGAGTCGGAGACGAGATCTGGCTCCCATAGGAGTCCGATCGAAGTCCACCTGCAATCAAGGTCAGGGACGAAGTCTGGCTCCCGTAGGGGTCCGGATGGAGTTTACCTGTAAGTGAAGTCATGGGCGGAGCCCGGCTCCCATAGGAGTCCGAACGAAGCCTTCCAGCAATTGAGGCTGGGGATAAAGTTCGGCTCCCGTAGGAGTCCGGATGAAGTCTGCCTGTGGCTGGAGTCGAAGACGAGATCTGGCTCCCGTAGGAGTCCGGTCGAAGTCCACCTGCAATTAAGGTCAGGGACGAAGTCCGGCTCCCATAGGAGTCCGGACAGAGTTTACCTGTAAGTGAAGTCGTGGGCGGAGCCCGGCTCCCATAGGAGTCCGGGCGAAGCCTTCCCGCAGTCGAGGTCGCGGGCGGAGCCCGGCTCCCATAGGAGTCTGGGTGAAGCCTTCTAGCAGTTGAGGTTGGGGACGAAGTTCGGCTCCCGTAGGAGTCCGGATGAAGCCTGCCTGCAGCTGGAGTCAGAGACGAGATCTGGCTCCCATAGGAGTCCGGTCGAAGTCCACCTACAATCAAGGTCAAGGATGAAGTCCGGCTCCCGTAGGAGTTCGGACGGAGTTTACCTATAAGTGAAGTCGTGGGCGGAGCTCGGCTCCCGTAGGAGTCCGGGTGAAGCCTTCTAGCAGTGGAGGTTGGGGACGAAGTTCGGCTCCCGTAGGAGTCCGGACGAAGTCTGCCTGTGGCTGGAGTTGGAGACGAGATCTGGCTCTCGTAGTAGTCCGAAAGTCGTGAAGAATCCGATTGATGCTGGCGGGGTCCTGCTCGTCGGCAAAACTTGGGGGTGTGGCGGAGGCTCGGCCGTCTGGGAGGTTTGAAGAGACGTTGCCGGAGGTCGAAAGTCAGTTGGATCCCCGGAGGGTCACTCCCATCACGAACTTCAGCTGGGGGGTATTTTATACCCAACACTAATTTTTTATGAGAAAAATTAAATCTAATCTAATTTTTCATGATAAAAATCATATGAGATCTTGAGTCCTAGAAGAATCCAAAGGAGAGATCTAAGAGAAGAATCATTCTTCTCTCTTCTTCTCCCTTTTTCTCCTTGATCTAGAACTCCAGGAAGCCCCAAACGTCCAACCAAATTTTTTTAATATTTTTGCTCCAAATTTTTATATTAAAAATTAGATCTAATCTAATTTTTATCTTAAAAAAATAGAAAAATGATTTAGAAGAAGAACTCCTTCGAGGCTGCATACAAGAAAGAAGATCCTTCTTCTTCCTTCTCTTTCTCTCGTTGGAAAGAACTTTTTTTTTCCAATTTTCTGCCGTATAACTAGTAGAGGAGTCTCTCTTTGATGCTTAAAAATCAGTAGCAAAAGCCTCACAAAATCTTTTCAAAAGGAGTTGAGAAGGAAGCTTGACGCATGGGATATGGGGCGTCCAACTCTTGGATGCCCCTCTTTTCTTTTTGGCGACCAAAAGATGAGCAGATGCCCCTTCTTTTTCATGGTAGAGATGGGAGGACGTGGCTCCTTTGGTGGGGCATGGGATTTGTATGATGAAGAGGTGTGGGGCATGAGAGATCTTAAATAGATAGGTGGAGGGAGTTGGTTCAGTCCTATTCCAAATAAAACACAAGATCTTGATCAAATTTTAACTAATTCTTGGACCCAATCTTAACCAATTTAGGAATTAGTTATAACAAACTAACTAATTAGGTCCTAGCCTAATTATGAATCAATTAGACCCCAATCCAATTGAAAATTAGTTAGATTAAAACCCAATTGATCCAGGGATTAATTCTAAATGGAGATCAGAGACTTCAATTGATATTAGGGCTTGATCCAAGCAAGCCTATTATCCAATAGGATTAGATCCAATCCAAGTCTATATAAAACTAATTGAATCATATTCAATTTAGAATTTAATTTGCATCCTTGAGAATAATTGAAATAAGCCCTGTCATTCAATAAGGCTGCATCCAATCAATCCAAAGCCAATCTAATTGAATCCAATCCAATTAGATCTAATCCAATCCCCATTGCTCAATCAAATTGAGCCAATTAACAATCATATTGTTAAGTAATTATTTTTTTAATTTACCAACCATTAGCAAAAATTTTATTGCAACCTTTGTAAAGGATTAATCATTAATCACATTGATAATTAAATCCTTCAACGATTCATAATCGTTGATCAGTCATTTGATCAGACGATACTTTTATTTGTGTGACCCTATAGGTTCAAACCTAAATTGATAGCACAAGAATAATTTTTATACTAATCGATGTTACCATCTAGCAATGATTTCTGACATTTGGATAGGCCGAATGTATGCCTAGCAACACTCTAGAATCCATGTAGATATAATTATCGTATTATTTATCCCTTTGACACTCGATGCTCAAGGACAACTTTGGGTTAAATTATCAACCCAGGATGAGTGGTCCACATTGTGTCTCAACCTCAAAATTTATGTGACTCCTCACTAGGACTACTTTGGCCAAAGTTTTGCTAAATTTAAATATCGTAATGCATCATCTCCAATTTTACTTAGAGTAGTCAATCCCATCTTGACTCGCACTTAGACTTTATAAGTACTTGACTGTATCTAGAAATCTTCTGTCATCGAATTAGAAATTCAGATAGTCCGACACTAAAGCACAGTGAGTTGCTTGCAACTCACCAAGGCAGTCTCAGATCAGAAGGACACATATACCCATATCCCATCAGAGTAACTTTTGACAGCAGAATACTTCGAAAGTAGTCACACTCAGTGAAATGTACTCCTACAAATCACCCATATGCCATACCCATATCACCACAAGCTTTGGTTAAGAAGACAACCAACTAATATGGCACACAACGATCTATACTCGATACAACTATCGTCTTTGTAATAATTGTATCATTTGATCATGAGCAGGATTTAAGAACCACACGATAAATCCTTCTTTATCATTTTGACAGTAGTTTTAGGGACTTCATCATAACATATGAGTTCTATTTAGGAAGATGAATTCTTTATGATGAATCTTGCCATATGATATTTATCATTTTATAATTTATATACATGTATGGAGTACAATCATCTACAACCTAGATGATCGACTTTAGAATGCAATTTCCAACAGAAACTATTTCAAATCATACATATAAACAAATATCATATACATGAATATAGTTCAGATTTTAAAAATAGATTTCAGTCTTAAACATGCTTTTATATATCATATATACGAATCAAAATAGATCTCGACACTCTTTTCAGATCTAAAAAATAAAATATATATCACATATATGCTGAAAAATTAGATCTAAAATTTTATTTAATTAAAAATTTTAACATCATTCTAGGACAACCATATAGCATAACAAGTTATGCCAGGACAACCTTATATCAGAATGACATCAAAAACTTTCAGATCTGAAATTTTTTTTTTATAAATTTTAGATCTAAATCTTAATCTCATGTACATGATGTGGCTTTGATACCACTATTGTAGTTTCATGGTTTCATGCATGTAAATTTTTTTTAAAATAAATATGTAGTAGAAATTTAAAAATTTATATTAAATCTAATTTAATCTAAGCATGCATAAGATCAAATCTTAAAATCATAAACAGAATCGACATATGTGAGATAGGATTTAGATACAGAAATCAAATAGAAAAAAATAAATAAACTTCATACCTTGGCACGAGTCAATCTTCACCATGAACTACAGATCATGGATGTCTTCCGAAGGTCCCTTGAAACCGCACAAGCATCCAGACACTATGGGTATCTATATGAGACTTCAATTTGATCAAAAGCTTATTAATCTCATTGGGGTACTAGCTCTCTTGCAGAGATTGTATCTTCATGGTTGAAAATCTTTTTTTCTCTCAAGACGCTCTTAGAGATCATGAGAAGAACCCTTTCTTCTCTTTTCTTCCTAAAACCCATGCACCAAATCCCTACACTAGAGATGTAAGAATTTTGTCCAACTTTTGGACAAAGAGAAGAGAAAAAGCTGTGTCTAAACTTGGACAAAATATGAGAGAGAAGATGTCCTAACAACCAATCTTTGGTTGTTTGTAAGAAAAAAGGGATATGGAGCAAATATACCTCATATCATGGACATACACGCTGCGCCCTCTCCCCTTGATTTTTCTCCACACACTCTCCTCTAATTTTGGCATCTCAAAACTAATCTCCATCAGGTTCAAACCATCCCTCATAAGCCACGTTTAAATAGGCAAAGAGGAGATAGAGTTTAGGTAGGAAGATAAGAGACCAAACAACTTTAGACTCTTGATTTTATGCTGCCCAACTCCTTCCTATTTAGCGCCTCATATCTCATGGAAATAATCAGGTATCTTATGGATTCTTATATGCTAAAAAGAGAGTGGGGTGTGGGACATTTGTGGCATCAAAATTTGGTTGGCGTGGGCTTGCTTTATGGCGCATGAAAGGGTAAAGTCCAATCCACTTAGGACTCTTCTTTAGGTGGAAGATTTAAATTAATTTAAACTCTAACTAAATTTGAATCATATTAGGAATTGATTAGATCAAAATTGATGAAAATCTAAATCTGATTAGGAGCCCAAACTATTTAGATTAGATATCACCTAATTAGAAGAGTCCTAGTCCTTTTGGACTCTCTCTTGGTGCTTGAGTCAAACTCAATTTAATCCTAATCCAATTAGGATTTAGTGCACCCATAAAGAAGAAAATTTTTAGTTCAAATAGAAATTCAAATATTCTTAATTAGATTCTAGTCTAATTAGAAATTAAATCAAAATCAAAACCTAATTCAATAAGAAATTATTCTTCCATGCAATTTGGTTATCTCATAACCCAATTAGGCTTGATCAAATCAAATCCATATCAGTTCAAATTAAATCTAATTTAATTAAATTTGATAAAAGTCTCATTACTCAATCAAATTAAACTAATTAGTAATTCAATTACTAATTAATCATCCTATAACTCATTAACTCTTTAGCAAGTTGCTTAATTACAACTTTTGCATTGGATTAATCATCAATCAAATTGATAATCAAATCATATGAACCTATCCATAGATGCATATGGGTTGATCGAGCCATCCTCGGGCCTGTATATAATCTGCATGGATTCTAGTACCCGCTAAGAGATTAAAGTTATTTCTCAAATTGGAGGTAGAAGCTATCAATTTGTATAAAATAGTGAAAGAACCTTTAGACTAAAGTTCAAGTCTTTTAGGCTTAATCAATTCATAAATATTGAGGTCTTGTGTTTTCTTTTTAGTTGTGGCTAGATATCTATTGCTCTATTCACTATTTGACAGTGACTTATTTATAGGACCCAATTTCGATAGATGGTATCAGAAGTTGCAAATAGTTCTAGAGCATGAATAGATCCGAAATATGATTATGGATCCAGCATCTGATATTCCTACATCCAACATACATGATATGATCAAAGACACTTATCAGAAGTGGCCAAATGATCATATCTATTGGATGTATGCTCTAGAAACCAATCTTGGTTAATGCATATCATATTAATAAGACATATTTTTGTACTTATTGGGCATTTATATTACCATTCATATTTTATGTGTCCATGAATCATCCAAGAGATTAATAAGATGATGACACATATTCTCAAAGAGTTGAGAATTTGAGACATGTGTCATTGATGGTTAATTCTTAAATTGTTGCTGGTCATAGGATATCATGAGGATGGTGATTGATCTAGATAGATCAGTACATGGATCGCTTTCTTCAGACAGATGAGTCTCAAGTCTGCAGTGTAGTGACACTGGAGCGATAGTGCAGGTGATTATTAGAGAACAACTAGCACTAAGCGTGACCAACATGAGAAGTCATATGGATGTCTGCTCACTCATTGTGACTTTCTCGATGCTATAGTGGTGTGACTGATCTTTTGATTTGAGATGGTACTACTATTTGCAGTGAGGCTACTGGAGTTTGATTACACATAAATATTGACTTAACGAGTTCTTATAGTAAATGTTGGTGATAGTTGGTCCACTGTAGGAGTAGAGTGTGCACCTAGATGGGATCTATCGATCCTAGTAGAAGGGAGTAGTTCTGTGAGATTTAAGAAGCTGAGTCTTTAAGTCTATGACCATAGCAGTGTGATTGATGGATAAATAATTTTCATGAGAATCACATATGGACTCGAGCTGATTGAATCTATCATATGACCGATGATGAGGTTTGACGATTCATCCATGACCTATCATTTGGTCAGAACTCACGATTGAGAGACTGTATCATATGTTAACTAGATCTAGAGATTCATCACCTTTTATTCTACTGGATTATCACTACATACTGCTAGGTGTCACTGGTAGATTGTGAGACTCATGAGCATCATCTCGATGATCGATGATCCTTGATGGGCAGAGTTAGAATGGTTCCAATCCATTGAAAGGAGTTTTGATGATATTGTGATAGAGATCATAATATATCTCACTATCAGATAGAATAGAACCTATAGGGTCACACACAAAGAGGCCTTTGACTGATTAGATGGTTGAATTATATTTTTTCAAATAATTTTTAGTAGTTAATTTAACCTTAGATTTCATTTCAATAGGCGATGGACCTCCAATGAAAGTTTTGATTAGGTCAAACCATTAATATAAACCAACTCAGTGATTCTAACTAATGAATGAATAGATCTGAGGATGGTTCGGTCAACCCAACCATCATTAGATAGCATAATAGATCATCATATGATGAATAATAATTCCATCATTCAGAGATAACATCAGATGGATGGCACGTGCAATGCAATCAGAAATAATGGACCCATTATCATTCACCTTAATGGGAGGCTATGATCCAGTTAACTCCATAACTAGCTCATTTTATTGATCTAATAATTTAGAAGATTTAATAAATTTAGAGAAAAGAAAAGAAGAGATCAATCAGTAGACCATAATCCTCCCACTGACTTCACCAAGTCACTTAATCGATTAGGGTCATGCTAATCGACTGGCACCTAGATCAGTCACATTGATCAACCTTAATAGCATGGGTCAACTCGAATCACTTAGTGATCTAATCAAGACATAATCCATCAAATTGGCCAGGTAAGTGAGATCGATGGGAGGGTCTGCTAAGTTTGTCTTAGACACCATTGAAATGGCCAGATAAATCACTTCCAATTAAAAAACATCAGTCAAAATGCCAAACTTATCTTAAACATCAATTGGTTAACTAGTTTCGATTTGACCAGCCTAATGATTCAGGTTCAACCACTGAGCTGAAGGAAAAATCATCTTTTTTCTTGTAGGATCTTCCAGATCTAATGAGATCTGGGGTGGAATATTTAAAAAAAAAATATCCTACTTTATTTCAGATCTAAGGTCTATTAGATCTAATTCTTATTATCTAATATTTAATCTAAAATTAAATCTAAAACTTGAGGATTAGAGGAATACCTCTAGGTTAACTAGATTATCCTGTAGATGATCGCAGCAACGCCCGAGATTCTAAAATAGCCATGCAGTTGCCTGGCCTCTACTGATATCCACTCAAGCAGGATCTGGATCATCTTTTCCTCATGAATCTTTACTCTAAAAATTAGATCTGGATCTGAATTGGAAGATCTTCGAAAGATCTTCTGAAGCTGGAGCAGCAACTTCTCGATAAATTCCAGCAGCCTTCTAATCAAGGAGCCACCACGCCTTGGACAAGCACCAGATGGATGCCCAACTTCTTGGATGTGAAGAGGGGAGAGAGAGGACTAAAGGGGGAATGGAGAAGTGGAGGGATATTAGACTTTTACTAGGGATTGAGCAGATTCCCTAAACCCTAGGCGCAGATAGGGTTTAAATAAACCCTGCTGCGCCATGCAGTGCCACATCATTCGACCAATCAAAAAATTCTAATTAATTCTGAAAAAATTTTGATTGATGGAGTGATGTCATCTAATCATATCAGATAAAAATCCCACCAAACCCTCCTACTATTGCCACCAACATTGGATAAACACAGTGAGATTGGCGCCCAACAGTTTGAGTCGATCAAGTCATAAAGTCCTCATCTCATGGGACTCTATCCTTATCCACTTGGGGCGCACGCCATATCTGATTATGGCACCCACTTTGAAAGGAAAATTAGCAGGTGGACACTCCATAAAAACTCTCCAATGACCTCTTGCCAAGTAGCCTTCAGTCCAAGATCCATGGGTCAATGTTTGACCAATGTCCTAAAATAGAAATGGCAGGTGACAGAAATTGGCAAGTGTTGTCTTAAATTCATCTCATGAATTAAGACAAGACTTTTTTGAGCTGGACTAGCTCCAGTCAGACTGAGAAAAATCTTCTCAAGGTTCTCTGGGTGAGTCAAATCACATTTGGCTCAGTCGAGATAGAAAAGATTACACGAGGAGAAAGTTAGGCTCAATCATGTGCTAGCACGATTTCCTTGAATCTAATTGGATCTAATCCAAATCAATCGAACTGGGCTAGCTCAATTGATGACATTCAGACCCTAACTCTTATTTATGTGACCCAGTTAGGTTTATTTTTGTATGGTAATGAGACATATCGTGATCTCATCATCGACATCATCGAAACTCCTTTCGATAGACCAGAACTCTTCTGATTCAAATAATTAGAATGATCGATCATCAAGATCATTCTAATTGCTTCCAAAATCTACCAGTGACACCTAGCAGTATATTGTGGCAACTCATTAGAAATAAAGATGAACCTCTCGGTGCAGCTACCTATGTGATTGAGTTCCTCTATCATGAGTCCTGACTGAATTAGGGTTAAGGTGAACTCGTCAAACCCAACATCAGTCATATGAATCAATCGATCGATCCGAGTCCGATGTGAAATGCCAATAGAAAACTATTTTTTATTATTTCACTCTACCATGGTCATGAGCTTAAGGACTCGATCTTTCGATCATCATAGGACTACTCTTCTCATCTACCGAGGTTGATAAATCCCTTCTTGGTGCGATCTGGTTCCTACAATGAATATGCTATAGCCAACATACACCTCAGGATTTCGAATGGTTAGGAGATCGAGTTATGATGTAGTCAAGCTATAACACACTCAAGGTGAACTTTCGATGTACCTCAGGTCAAAGAACTAGACACACAGCTGCAGCATCGAGCTAGTCATCGACGAGAAAGTAGACTTCCTTATGACTGCTCGAGGTGGTCACGCTCAGTACTCTCATTCTCAATGAATATCTGTACTCTCACTCTGGTGTCTCCACACCGTAGGCTCAAGATACATCTACCTTAAGAAAGCGATCGTACACCAACCTTCCAGATCGATCACCATTCTAATGATGATCCTATGGTCAGGAGCTGTTTATGAGTTAGTTATGTAAATTCATGCCTTAAATTTTTAACTCTTGAAAATATGAATTAACATTCCTACTAACTCAAAGGATGTATCACAGACATAATGTATACAATGTGATAGTAGAATAACCCTTTTATTCATTTATAGTTAAAATTATAAATTTACCCTTATATTTGTACAGGAATGTGTCAGCCAATCTGGCATCTAGGGCACACATCTAACAAACTCCCACTTGACCTAATGCCAATTGGCTACATATCTAAGTCCCATCTTCTCAAGGTGGGCTTTGATCTTCTGCTGGCCTAATAGCTTTGTCAGTGGATCTTCCACATTGTCTGTGGAGTCAACTCTCTTAACCTCGACATAACCCTTTTCGAGGTAATCACGGATCAGATGGAATCGCCGCTCGATATGCTTGGACTTCTAGTGAGACCTTGGCTCCTTCGCTAAGGATATGGTGCCATTATTGTCACAGTAAAGAGGGATGACATCCGATGACATCACTCCAAGCTCTGCGGTAAACTTCTTGTATCAGAATGCCTCCTTCGCAGCTTTCGATGCAGCAATATACTCTACCTCCATGGTGGAATCAGCAATCATCGTCTGCTTGGAACTCTTCCAGCTAACTGCACCACCATTGTAAATGAACAGACTTTCAGATGTCGACTTTCGATCATCTATATCAGACATAAAGTCTGAGTCTGTAAATCCCTGAACCTGGAGTTCTCTATTCCCAAAGACTAAAAACATATCCTTAGTCCTTCTCAAGTACTTAAGGATACATTTCACAAAAGTCCAGTGCTCTTCGCCTAGATTCGACTGATATCTACTTGTGACACTCATAGCATGAACTATATCAGGTCGTGTACATAGTATGGCATACATGAGGTTTTCTATTGCGGAAGCATAAGGGATCTTGCTCATGCGTTCAATCTTCTTAGGGTGCTAGGGCACATCTTCTTGGAGAGATGAATGCCATGTCTAAAAGGTACTAAATCTCTTTTGGAGTTTTTCATGCTAAACCTTTTTAGCATCTCCTCTATGTACATCTTCTGTGAAACTCCTAGCATCCTATTTGGTCTATCTCTATAAACCTTAATACCCAGTATAAAGGATGCCTCTCCTAGATCTTTCATAGAGAACTCCTTAGACAACTATATTTTGACTGAGGTCAGCATGGAAATATCATTTTTAATTAGGAGGATGTCATCAACATACAGTACGAGAAACACAACTGCGCTCCCACTGACTTTCTTGAATACACATAGTTCCTCTTCGTTCTTGATGAAACCAAATATTTTGATCACATCATTGAAACGAGTATTCCAGCTCTGGGATGCTTGCTTAAGTCCATAAATGGACCTTTGCAGCTTGTAGATCTTGTGATCATCATCACTGGATGTGAAACCAAGCGGCTGTTCCATATAGATATCTTCCTCAAGATATCCATTTAAGAACGCTGTTTTCACATCCATCTACCATATTTCATAATCGAAATAGGCTGCAACAGCAAGCAATGTGCGGATGGATTTTAGCATGGCTATGGATGAAAAGGTATCCTGATAGTCAATGTCTTCGCACTGACTATAACCTTTCGCTACGAGCCTAGCCTTGAATGTCTCCACATTCCCATCTGCACCTATCTTTCTCTTGAAGATCCATTTACACCTAATAGGTACAATACCTTCAGGTGGATCTACCAAGGTCCAGACTTGGTTTGAGTGCATCGAGTCAATTTCTGATCTCATTGCCTCTAACTATTTCTCGAAGTCGATATCTGATATCGCCTCAACATAGGTCTTGGGGTCATCACCATGAGTCCTGTTGGTGCAAAAATCCACCTGCGCCGGAGAAGCTGGAGTTGAGGAAGCCGCGGTCGCCGCCGGGACCTGCAAGGGAAGTCTAAACCGGAGGTGGGGTTGCTCCGGCAAGACCCTCCCACGCTCAAGTCAGTTCTCTGCCTCAACAAGAATGGAGTGCTCGAACGGAGAATTTAGCAGAGTTTTGAGATAAGAAAAATGAGCTTAGAGAATAACGTATCTGGATCCCCTTTTATAGGCAGAGGGGGCGACGGATTGATGGTGACACCTGCAACCATCTGGTAGTGGGCCGCCCACGGTCAGAGAAATTAATTGCGGAGAGTGGTGGGGCAGACTCATGGCTGTTGTCATAGTCTGCCACGTATGGCCTGTTGCGGATAGTGGGGCAGCGTCCGTTGCCGCTAGCTGTCAGTGAGTAGTGGGATCGTGCAGCACCTGCCGCAGGGAGCGGGACAGAATCATGGCCGTTTGCTATAGCCTGTCAGGGAGTAATGGGTCCGCTACTGGAGCCGCGTAGAATCCGCTGTAGGACCTGGAACAGGATCATGATTATTGTCGCGGCCTGCCGAGGGGGTGCGGATCTGTCGATTGAGGTTCGACCGCTGTTGGAGTCCGGCCTCCGTAGGAGCCCGGGCGGAACCGCTCTGATGTCGAAGGTGGAGCCCGGCTCTCGTAGGAGTCCGGGCGGAGCCGTTCTGATGTCGGAGGTGGAGCCCGGCTCCCGTAGGAGTCCGGGCGGAGCCGTTCTGATGTCGGAGGTGGAGCCCGGCTCCCGTAGGAGTCCGGGCGGAGCCGTTCTGATGTCGGAGGTGGAGCCTGGCTCCCGTAGGAGTCTGGGCGGAGCCGTTCTGATATCGGAGGTGGAGCCCGGCCCCCGTAGGAGTCCGGGCGGAGCCGTTCTGATGTCGGAGGTGGAGCGATCTCGTAGGAGCCCGGTTCCCGTAGGAGTCCGGGTGGAGCTGCGCTGCAAACAAAGTCAAGGGTGAAGTCCGGCTCTGATAGGAGTCCGGATTGAGCTTACCAGCGATTGATATTGAGAGCGGAGCCCGGCTCCCGTAGGAGTCCGGGCGGAGCTGTTTTGATGTTGGCGGCGGAGCCCGGCTCCCGTAGGAGTCCGGGCGGAGCAGCGCTTGCTGATGGCGGTGGAGCCCGGCTCCCGTAGGAGTCCGGGCGGAGCAGCGCTTGCTGATGGTGGTGGAGCCCGGCTCCCGTAGGAGTCCGGACGGAGCTGCACTTGCTGATGGCGGTGGAGCCCGGCTCCCGTAGGAGTCCGGACGGAGCTGCGCTTGCTGATGGCGGTGGAGCCCGGCTCCCGTAGGAGTCCGGACGGAGCTGCACTTGCTGATGGCGGTGGAGCCCGGCTCCCGTAGGAGTCCGGACGGAGCTGCACTTGCTGATGGCGGTGGAGCCCGGCTCCCGTAGGAGTCCGGGCGGAGCTGCACTTGCTGATGGCGGAGGTGGAGCCCGGCTCCCGTAGGAGTCCGGGCGGAGCCGTTCTGATGTCGGAGGTGGAGCGATCTCGTAGGAGCCCGGCTCCCGTAGGAGTCCGGGCGAAGCCTTTCTGATGGGAATTTCGGCTGCGGGTATTTTATACCCAACACCAGTCCCCCTACTTTCAAGTTTGAATTTCAAGCGAAGGAAGTACACAGAGAGAGAGATGCGCAGCCGAAATTGCCCCCTCGATCCCTGTGCGCAGCTGCCCCCACTTAATGTGCGCGTGTCAGAATCCATTTTTTGGCAAAGGCGACTTGAAAAGTTTTTTCGAAACCCCCGTTGAAACGCGATCCCAGGCATCGCTCTGTGGGAATCTGTGAGCGGTCAACCCTCGATAGCAACGAAGCGGATAAGCGCGACACGCGGCACACACCATCTGGCCCAGGAATTCTCGCCATCATAACTGCGCCAGGATCCGCCGGTTATTTAAACCCTTCGATCCATTCACGGTCTCATCCTAGCGTTCTTCTTTTCCCCTGAGAGTCTTGCTCCCCTCGTGCCAATTCTCGCCGCCTTTTGCCCATCAATCCTTCTCTGAGGGTTTCCACACCATGTCCTCAACTCTGGAGGCTGTTCTTGAGGGGATTGTTAGGGCTCGGAGGAAGGTGAGGAGGAGGACGACAGTCGGTGAGAATCTCTGTCATCTCAGAGGGGGCCCAAGGAAGAATTCCTTCAACAACAGGGGTTTAATATCGGGGGCTGTTGTAGAAGCTATTCTGCCCGCAAATTTCGGAGCAGTAAGGCGGGCCAATACCGGTCAAGAGGGCAGAATAGACGTCACAAGTCATGACGGGATCCTTGACGCCGTCGGGGCCAAGGGACCAGAGACGGTCGACGGCGGGGCGGTAGAACTTGTTGCGGAGACGGTGGAAGTAGCGCATGCCGATCTTGCCGGAGCGTCTCAGGTGGCAGCCGTCATGGCTACGGCTCTTCTTGAAACAGGTCTTCGTTACTGCCGTTGTTACCCCCGCCGCCTTCGGAGATCAATCCCACCCCTTCCTCGCTAAGGTCGGAACTTTGGGGACAGAATGAAGAGAGATGGGGCGAGAGATGTTACACGCACTGGAGAATGCGACTGAGAAGAACAGAGATGGGAAGAGGAATTTGCAGCTTGGATCGGCTTCCGGTTCATCCTGCCCGAACCGTGCTTTGCGAGACATGTATTTTCTTTTTCTCTTTTTCCTGGCCCGCCGGGTCCTGTAACGTGTGCTTCTATCAAATAAAATAGTGATTTCAGTACCTTGTTTACCTCTCGTGTCAAATAATTGTCTGCCGAACTTCTTTCCTTCTTTTTGCCTGTGTCATGCCGTTCCAAGACCGTCGGCGACCTTTTCAGTTCATGTGGGGTCGTCCTTCGCAGGGCTTCTTTTCGGTTTTTCCTGCCATTAGGAGATATCCACTTGTTAGGTTTGCTGGGATCTTTCTCCGATGGAGTTGGGGCTAGGTTCGAAGAAGCTCCTGGAAGTTGAAGCAGCATAGTTTTCATAAGAAGTAGGGCAAGGTCTTTCTGTAATCAAAGTCATAAGTAAAGTCCAGCTTCCGTAGAAGTCCGGGCGGAGCCGCTCTGATGTCGAAGGTGGAGCCCGGCTCCCGTAGGAGTCCGGGCGAAGCCTTTTCGTGGCGGAACTCGGCTCCCGTAGGAGTCCGGGCGAAACCTTTTGGGGGCGGAACCCGGCTCCCGTAGGAGTCCGGGCGAAACCTTTTGGTGGCGGAACCCGGCTCCCGTAGGAGTCCGGGCGAAACCTTTTGGTGGCGGAACCCGGCTCCCGTAGGAGTCCGGGCCTTACTCCCCGCTCATGTCAGGACGAGGTTCTCCTCCTGTTCCTGACAGGGCTGCGGGGGCACGTATGGGCGCTGCGAGGCCTCTCCCCCCATCCGGTCTAAAGGAACCGGGCCTTCGACTTTGCTCAAGTTAGGGCGAGGTTCTCCTCCTGTCCCTAACAGGGCTGTGGGGGCACATATGGGCGTTGTGAGGCCTCTCCTCCCATCCGGTCTAAAGGAACCGGGCCTTCGACTTTGCTCAAGTTAGGGCGAGGTTCTCCTCCTGTCCCTAACAGGGCTGTGGGGGCACATATGGGCGTTGTGAGGCCTCTCTCCCCATCCGGTCTAAAGGAACCGGGCCTTCGACTTTGCTCAAGTTAGGGCGAGGTTCTCCTCCTGTCCCTAACAGGGCTATGGGGGCACATATGGGCGTTGTGAGGCCTCTCCCCCCATCCGGTCTAAAGGAATCGGGCCTTCGACTTTGCTCAAGTTAGGACGAGGTTCTCCTCCTGTCCCTAACAGGGCTATGGGGGCACATATGGGCGTTGTGAGGCCTCTCCCCCCATCCGGTCTAAAGGAACCGGGCCTTCGACTTTTGTAAGATTGCGTTCTCATTTTTGATACCGTCTGCTTGAATTGTCCCTAGACAAGTGGGCACATATTTTTCGATTAGGATGAAATCACTGGTAGTATACCCGTAAGTTTTCTGAGTTCCATGGTCGCGGGAGGTTGGCCCCTCCGAGCTCCTTAAGATAATAAGTCCCAGGTCGGACTACTTCTTTGATCTCATAAGGTCCTTCCCAATTTGGGGCTAGCTTCCCCTGGGCCTGCGGCTGTGAGACAGCAGCTCGTCGGAGTACAAGATCCCCCGCTCTAAATGTCCTGTTCTTGACTCGGGCGGTATAATATCGGGCAACCTTCTGTCTGTAGGCCGCCATTCGGACCTGAGCGATCTCCCGCCTTTCTTCCAGTAGGTCGAGCTTGGCCCTGAGATTTTGTGCATTCTGGGGTTCGTCGAACGCCACGACTCGTGCCGACGGGAGTTTAAGTTCGATCGGGATGACGGCTTCTGTACCAAAGGCTAGAGCAAAGGGAGTCTCTCCCGTAGGCAACCTCCGGGTAGTTCGGTACACCCATAGCACATGGTAAAGCTCGTCCGCCCAAGTTCCTTTCGCTTTTTCAAGCCTTGTCTTGATTCCCTGCAAAAGGGTTCTGTTCGTTACCTCGGCTTCGCCGTTTGCCTGGGGATGGGCCACTGATGTGAACTTGTGGGAGATGTTTAGGTCTTCACAGAATTCAGCAAATCTGGCTCCCGCGAATTGCTGTCCATTATCAGTGATCAGTGTTCGAGGTAAACCGAACCTGCACACTATTGATTTCCAGACGAAATCCTGCACTTTCGCTTCTGTGATTTTGGCTAGTGGTTCGGCCTCGACCCATTTGGTGAAGTAGTCGATTGCTACAAGGAGGAATTTCCTTTGACCGGACGCGATGGGAAAGGGGCCAAGAATATCCATCCCCCATTGCACAAAAGGTCATGGGGCACTCAGGGGTGTGAGCTCGGTAGCAGGTTGTCTCTGGACGTTGGCGTACCTTTGGCATCGATCGCATTTTTTGACATATTCGATTGAATCATGATGCATTGTGGGCCAGTAGTACCCTTGACGGAGTAGTTTGTGGGATAGAGATCTGGCACCCAAATGGCTTCCGCAAACTCCCTCGTGCACTTCCCATAAAGCGTAGTCGGCTTCTGAGGGTCGGAGACATCTCAAGAGAGGCAAGGAGTACGATCTCTTGTACAATTTGCCCTCATAGAGGATGTACCGGGATGCCTGATTTCAGAGTTTCCGGGCCTCTTTCGCGTCTCGGGGGAGAATCCCATCTCTAAGATAGGTTATCAGTGGGTTGACCCAGCTGGGCTCGTGGTCAATATCCATTACGAGCTGCGGTTCTTCCGTACTTGGGTGCTTTAAAACTTCAAAGAGGACGCCTTTGGGCAATTCGGCCGGAGCCGATGTTGCTAGCTTGGAGAGAAAATCGGCTCTGGCATTCTCCGATCTTGGAATTTGCTTGATGTCGAAATTGTTGAAGGCGGGGGTGAATTCCTTCACCTTCTCAAGATATTTGGCCATACTGTCCTCCCGCGCTTCAAGGCTCCTGCTGACTTGTCCCACTATAAGTTGGGAATCGCTGTGCACCCGGAGTTGGTTTATTCCAAGCTCCTTAGCGACCCTCAATCCTGCGATTAGAGCTTCATATTCTGCTCCATTGTTTGTTGCGGGGAATCCGAAACGCAGAGCGTACTCCGCGACGACTCCCTCCGGGCTGGTCAAGATCAGGCCTGCACCAGCGCCCGCCATGTTGGAAGATCCATCCACGTGGAGGGTCCAAAAGCCATCGAAGGAACTGGCTCTTCGTCGAAGGAGTCCGGTTGAGTCTTCAGGTCGTCAATTTTGCTTTGCTCAGGTTCGGCCTCCTCAGGGACGGTGCATTCTACTATGAAATCCACCAATACCTGGGCCTTTATTACTGGCCTAGGCTGGTAGTTGATGTCGAATTCTGTGAGCTCGATTGCCCATTTCGCCATTCTCCCAGAAATATCAGCTCGGTGCAAAACCGCTTTGATCAGTTGGTCGGTGAGCAACGTCACCGTGTGCCCTTGAAAGTAAGGTCGGAGTCTCCGAGCTGCAATCAACAAAGCGTAGGTCAGTTTCTCTAATTTAGTATACCTGGTCTCGGCGTCCCTTAGCACGCGGCTAATGTAGTAGACCGGCCGCTGGATTTTTATTTCTTCCTTGACAAGGACTGCCGCGAGGGATGTGGAAGAGACTGCCAGGTACAAAAATAACTCCTCCCCAAGTTCGGGTTTTGCCAGTAGTGGAGGTGAGCTAAGGTAGCTCTTTAATTCCTCGAATGCCTGTTGACATTCAGGGGTCCAACAGAAGTTCTTCGGTTGTTTGAGGGTTTGGAAGAAGGGCAAACATCGCTCAGCCGACCTCGCGACAAAGCGATTAAGAGCTGCGATTTTCCCAGTGAGGCACTGAACCTCCTTGATCGACCGCGGGGCGGCCATCTCCTGGATGGCGCAAATTTTCTCCGGATTGGCCTCAATCCCACGCCCCGACACCATGAAGCCCAGGAACTTTCCTGAGGTTACCCCAAAAGCACATTTGGTCGGGTTCAGCTTCATTCTGTATTTTCGAAGAGCGCCAAAAGCTTCCTCGAGGTCGGCAACATGATTTTTGGAAGATCTACTTTTCACGAGCATATCGTCCACGTACACCTCCATGTTTCGGCCGATTTGTTCTTTGAAGATTTTATTTACCAACCGCTGATAGGTTGCGCCGGCGTTCTTGAGGCCGAACGGCATAACCCTGTAGCAGTAAAGGCCGCGACTAGTGATAAAAGCAGTCTTTTCTTCATCTTCCGATGCCATCCTAATCTGGTTATAGCCAGAGAATGCGTCCATGAAAGTGTGAAGCTCGTGGCCCGAGGTAGCATCCACCAGTTGGTCGATTTTGGGCAGGGGGTAGCTGTCCTTTGGGCAAGCTTTATTCAGCTTTTTGAAGTCGATACACATCCTCCACTTGCCGTTTGCTTTCTTGACCAAGACAACATTGGAGATCCACTCTGGATAATTGACCTCCTTGATGAATCCGGCCTTGAGAAGTTTATCCACTTCCTCGGCTATCGCCTTCTGCCTCTCTGGGGCATGACTCCGGATTTTTTCTTTTGTTGGCCGATGTTTAGGGTCGACCGCCAAATGATGTTCCATGACCTCTGTCTCGATCCCCGGCATATCCGCCGGGACCCATGCGAAAACGTCCGCACCTCCTCCTCCAGGTTGGAGCCAATCAACACCACGTGCTCCGCATTCCCATCATTCAAAGGAATTGGTATTAGGTCCTCGATCGGGCCGCCCCTCTCTTCAGTGAGGTCGTCGCGCGCATCCAACCCGTCGACTGGACAAAGGTCCGCTTGATCGCTTCTTTGCAGGGCAATATTGTAACAGTGCCTGGCCAGCGCCTGGTCTCCCCGAACTTCTCCAATCCCTTTGTCAGTGGGGAACTTCAACTTTAAATGATAGGTTGAAACAACGGCTCTGAGGGCATTGAGGTCGGGACGGCCAAGAATTGCATTGTAGGCAGATGGCGCCTTTACCACCAGGAAATTCACCAGAGCCCGGGACTGCTTTGGATGCTGACCCGCGGTCACAGTTAGAGCTATCGTTCCTTTCGTAGGAACGGCGTCACCAGTAAACCCTATCAAGGGGGAGCACATCGGCCTTAGATGACCGCCAAGAGTGGTCATTCTTGAAAAGGCGTTGTAGAACAAGATGTCAGCCGAACTTCCGTTGTCGACGAGAACGCGACGGACATCATAATTTGCTATGTTCAAGGAAACTACGACCGCGTCGTTGTGAGGGAATTGGACTCCCTGGGCGTCTTCTTCAGTGAAGGCTATGGGTTCCACGACTTTTTGCTGCTTGGGGGGTGCAGCTGATTTGCCGATCGCCTCCTGCTGGGATTCCCCCGAGACGACATTAACGGAATCCCGCGGAGACTGGTCGCCCGACCACCCATTATCGGCGGTCATAGCCAGAGGTAGTCGTGCAGAAACCCCGCGAGAAGGCATCGGACAGGGAAAGGAGGCTTGGGTGCTGGAAAAGATGGCCGGAAGCGGATCCGTTGAGCGCTCCTTTAAGAACAAGGGTGCTGCGAAGATTCGCCCCCTTCTTCTAGCGCCAATCCAATCCTGTTGGTGCAAAAATCCACCTACGCCGGAGAAGCTGGAGTTGAGGAAGCCGCGATCGCCGTCGGGACCTGCAAGGGAAGTCTAAACCGGAGGTGGGGTTGCTCCGGCAAGACCCTCCGACGCTCAAGTCAGTTCTCTGCCTCAACAAGAATGGAGTGCTCGAACGGAGAATTTAGCAGAGTTTTGAGATAAGAAAAATGAGCTTAGAGAATAATGTATCTGGATCCCCTTTTATAGGCAGAGGGGGCGACGGATTGATGGTGACACCTGCAACCGTCTGGTAGTGGGCCGCCCACGGTCAGGGAAATTAATTGCGGAGAGTGATGGGGCAGACTCGTGGCTGTTGTCATAGTCTGCCACGTATGGCCTGTTGCGGATAGTGGGGCGGCGTCCGTTGCCGCTAGCTGTCAGTGAGTAGTGGGATCGTGCAGCACCTGCCGCAGGGAGCGGGACAGAATCATGGCCGTTTGCTACAGCCTGTCAGGGAGTAATGGGTCCGCTGCTGGAGCCGCGTAGAATCCGCTGTAGGACCTGGAACAGGATCTTGATTGTTGTCGCGGCCTGCCGAGGGGGTGCGGATCTGTCGATTGAGGTTCGGCTGCGGTTGGAGTCCGGCCTCCGTAGGAGCCCGGGCGGAACCGCTCTGATGTCGAAGGTGGAGCCCGGCTCCCGTAGGAGTCCGGGCGGAGCCGTTCTGATGTCGGAGGTGGAGCTCGGCTCCCGTAGGAGTCCGGGCGGAGCCGTTCTGATGTCGGAGGTGGAGCCCGGCTCCTGTAGGAGTCCGGGCGGAGCCGTTCTGATGTCGGAGGTGGAGCCCGGCTCCCGTAGGAGTCCGGGCGGAGCCGTTCTGATGTCGGAGGTGGAGCCCGGCTCCCGTAGGAGTCCGGGCAGAGCCGTTCTGATATCGGAGGTGGAGCCCGACCCCCGTAGGAGTCTGGGCGGAGCCGTTCTGATGTCGGAGGTGGAGCGATCTCGTAGGAGCCCGGTTCCCATAGGAGTCCGGGCGGAGCTGCGCTGCAAACAAAGTCAAGGGTGAAGTCCGGCTCTGATAGGAGTCCGGATTGAGCTTACCAGTGATTGATATTGAGAGCGGAGCCCGGCTCCCATAGGAGTCCGGGCGGAGCTGTTTTGATGTTGGCGGCGGAGCCCGGCTCCCGTAGGAGTCCGGGCGGAGCTGTTTTGATGTTGGCGGCGGAGCCCGGCTCCCGTAGGAGTCCGGGCGGAGCAGCGCTTGCTGATGGCGGTGGAGCCCGGCTCCCGTAGGAGTCCGGGCGGAGCAGCGCTTGCTGATGGTGGTGGAGCCCGGCTCCCGTAGGAGTCCGGACGGAGCTGCACTTGCTGATGGCGGTGGAGCCCGGCTCCCGTAGGAGTCCGGACGGAGCTGCGCTTGCTGATGGCGGTGGAGCCCGGCTCCCGTAGGAGTCCGGACGGAGCTGCACTTGCTGATGGCGGTGGAGCCCGGCTCCCGTAGGAGTCCGGACGGAGCTGCACTTGCTGATGGCGGTGGAGCCCGGCTCCCGTAGGAGTCCGGGCGGAGCTGCACTTGCTGATGGCGGAGGTGGAGCCCGGCTCCCGTAGGAGTCTGGGCGGAGCCGTTCTGATGTCGGAGGTGGAGCGATCTCGTAGGAGCCCGGCTCCCGTAGGAGTCCGGGCGAAGCCTTTTTGATGGGAATTTCGGCCGCGGGTATTTTATACCCAACAAGTCCCATTTTCTGTGAGAAATATTTCCTCTACTTCCTCTTGTATAGTACCTAAGTACCTTTCAGGAGGACGAAAAATCCTAGTCGATCTACGAGGTGGAAGAGGTTGTGTTAGGACTGGTTCTAATTGATTTGGTTCCTCAAGTTCCTTAGCTCGTTGCTCTAGGGAGACATTGTCCTTGAGCTTAATTATTCTTCTGATGCCACCATCTTGAATAAACTATTTTTCAAAAAAAATAGCATGTCGATTCACAATCACATTATGATCTTCCGAAATATAAAAATACTATCCTAATGACTCTTTAGGATATCCTATGAACCGAGCTCTTAAAGACCTAAACTCTAACTTGTCTGCCTACTGTCTCTTGACATGAGCCGGACAACCCCAAATTCTGAGATGACTCAGACTTGGCTTCTTACCATGTCATTCTCATATGGTGTGGTAGGAACGGTTTTAGAGAGAATCCTATTCAATGCATATATTGCTGTCATGAGATAATGTTCCCAAAAAAACTTAGGGAGGTCCGTGAAGCTCATCATGGAACGAACCATATCTAATAGGGTCCGATTCCTCCGTTCTAAAACTCCGTTGAGTTGTGGCGTTCCAGGTAGAGTCCATTGAGAGACTATACCATTATCCTTAAGATAGTCTAGGAACTCCCAACTAAGGTATTCACCTCCTCGATCTGATCGAAGAACCTTAATAGGCTTTTCTGTTTATTTCTCTACCTCATGTCTGAATTCTTTGAACTTTTCAAAAGTTTCAGACTTGTGTTTTATTAGAAACACATACCCGTACCTAGACATATCATCGATGAAGATAATGAAGTAGACATAGTTGTCTCTAGCCGGCACATCAAATGGGCCACACACATCTGTATGTACTAGGGCAAGTAGGTCTGTGGCCCTTTCCCCATGTCCTGTAAAAGGGAGCTTGGTCATTTTGCCTTGAAGGCATGATTCACAAACTGGATATGACTCAAAAGTCAACAGACTCAATAGCCTGGATTTCTTCAATTTGTTAACCCTGTCTTCCGCTATATGACCTAGCTTTAGGTACCACAGATACCTATTATTTAGACTATCTCTAGGCCTTTTAATTCCCATGGCAATCACATTTTTCTCGATATGAAATACAGATGCATCAATATGTAGCTGATAGAGACTATTAATAAGAAAACTATTTGCAACTTTATTATTTTCATAAAATATGTTACAATGGTTCTTATGAAAGCTAATCACATAGCCTTCTTATGCTAAACATGAAATAGCAATCAAATTCCTACTTGCTACAGGCACATAATAACATTCTCTAGGAACTAAATCTAATCCTAATGGTAATCACAGAGGGTAGGTTCCCACGGCCACAGCAGCAACTCTTTCTCCGTTCCCGACACGTAGGATCATATCCCCATCCCTCAGCTTCTTGCTCTCCTCAAGACCCTGCATAGAAGTGCACAAATGAGCACTAGAACCAGAGTCAAGTACCCAACTGGATGCAGAGGAAATCATAAAATTAGATTCTATAACGAGCATACCTCCAGAAGGACCATCCTTCTTGTTCTTCAGGGTGGCCAGGTACTGAGGACAGTTTCATTTCCAATGGCCGTCTGAATTGTAGTGGAAATATTTTCCCTTTTCAGCAGCCTTCTTCTTTGGTTCCATCTTCTTCCTTTTCCCATCCACCTTCTGTTTCTTCGCAGACTTTTTCATCTTTCCAAAAGACTTTCTCTTGGAAGAAATTTGCTCCATAGTAAAGACTGAGCCTTTTGAACTCTTCAAAGAAAGCTCAGCTGTAACCAACATGTTCATTAACTCAGCCAAAGTACACTGCATCTTATGCATATGAAAGTTTATGATGAACTGACCATATGCATCGGACAAGGAATGAAAGATCACATCAATCTGAAAATCCCTGTCTAAGATGACATCGAGCTTCTCAAGCTCCTCAAGGTCCTTGATCATTGTCAAACAATGATCTTGGACTGACTGCCTATCACGCATTTTAGCTTTAAAAAGTCTTTGGCAGACTTGATACTTGGCTGTGTGACTTTGTTCACCAAACAACTCTTGTAGGTGAGCCAATATTTGGTGGGTAGTCATAATATTCTCATGCTGGCGCTGCAAGTCATCAGACATTGCATCCAACATACAGTACTTGGTTTTGTTATCATCATCCATCCACTTTTTCAGAGACGCTCTCTATTCAGCAGTCGGACGTACTGGCATGACAGGTGGGTCCTGGTCTAAGACATGAGTCAGTTTCTCGAAACCCAAAATAATTCTGTAATTCCTCAACCAATCCTTGAAATTAGGTCCAGTCAATCTGTGGGTGTCTAGTATTTTGGTCAGGGGGTTGGACGCAGACATGTTTCCTGTAGAGAGTCAAAAGTTTCTAGTTAGATTTTATAATCAAACTTAACCAATTTGTTTAGGAGTTTCATTTTTAAACAAATTAGGCTTCCACTATTTTCTCAGATCCCTACACTCCCTAGGTAGAGATGTGAAAATCTCTGTGATTAGTGATTTCTAGTGGGTGGTGCGGTCTCACCGACTGGCTCACCACCTCACCTAATAGTTACTGGTGATGGGTCAACCAATGAGTGGACAACTCTTGTCCAATGATTCTCTAAACATGGTGCACCCAAAACTTGGTCTCTAATTCATGAAGCTCATCGTGTCCGAAATATTACTCCAATCCTTAGTTAAGTCAGACCCACCATTTGCACAAACTAAATTTCTGATTGAGTCCCTCATCGTATCCAAAATATTGAGCATAACCCATTCTCTGATCCGTAGCATCCAATGCCTAATGGACATAGTTGCGTCTTCTCGGTGCAACTGAACCATTGTAACCAGCCGAGAACAATCAACCCCGAAAAGGGCCCGCATATCCACAATGGTGGAAGACCTTAGACTTAATATTTTTTTAGGAAGATTTAATTTAGGTCTCATTAAACTTGACTTGACATAGTCATAACAATTATGACTAACCTTGTGGCATGGGTTAGCTCGAATTGTTAGCCACCTCAAATCAGAACTGGATCGACACATATGGCCAGGTAAGTGAAACCGGTGGAAGGGATATGCCATTAACTCGACAAGAACGCATTCGAGTCGAGTAGCTCTCAATTAAAAATCATTCGGATGCATCTGCCCAACTTACCTTAAATATCAAATTGTCGAACCAGAACCAATTGGGTTAGCCTACAATCCAGGCTCTAACCACTGAGCCAAATTAGGTCTTAACTTGATCGAGTCACATATGAATATGATTCGACCTTGACCTAGACTTAATCCTATTAGGCTGGTCAATTATTAGCTTTCATGATCCCACCTAACCAACTTTTGATTCGGTTTGATCAATCGCTGACCTAATTGAGCTACCCAAGCCCGAACCCAATTTTATGAAAATGACTTAGATCTGAAATTCTTAATTTTAGACCTAATTTAATTTCATAAGCTTAATTCATTAATTAAGTCTTGAGTTCATAAACAAAATATATAAAATAAATCCTAGGGTTTCAGGATCTAAGATTTTGCAGAAAAGTAAGTTTAATTTCTGATTAAGGATGAACGTGCAGCACCCCTACACGCCATAAGAACATCCCATTGAATAGGAGGAGAGGATCTTAAATCTTACTTTGTTCTTATGATCGGACAACCATGAGGAACACCTTAATCAGAAATATTGATTTAACTACAAAACTAGTTAGATCTAAGTTACATATCACATATATAATTTCAGATCTAACTTATACATGCTTTGCATACATCTCATGTGTTAAAATCTGATCTAATTAGCATGCTTTCAGATCTGATACATCACATGTAATATCTGAAAAATAAGATTTAATTTGAACTATTTATTATAAAATCTATTCTAGATAGTTACTAGAACAATTCTACAACTAGTCTAGGCATGCAGCAGATCAATCATATGAATTAATTAAATTTTATTTTTTATTTTTTGATCTAAATATAATATTTATAATATAAAAAAAATAAAGAATAAATTAGATCTAATTTATATTTTAATCATATTAAAATATAAAACTATAAGCTATTCATAGATTAAACTATTCCTAGTCTAGTCATGCATCTCATACATGTTAGATCTACTTAGATTTAATTTTAAATTTTTTTGATTTTAGATTCTATCACATCTGATGTGATATCTAAAATTTATTAATATCAGATAAATAAAATAAAAATTAGATCTAAATTAGATCTGAAATAGAGCCATCAACCTGGCTCTGATACCAGTTGAAGGAAAAATCATCTTTTTTCTTACAGGATCTTTCAGATCTAATGAGATCTGAGGCAGAATATTTTTAAAAAAAATTATCCTACTTTATTTTAAATCTAAAGTCTATTAGATCTAATTCTTATTATCTGATATTTAATCTAAAATTAAATATAAAACTTGAGGATTAGAGGAATACCTCTAGGGTAACTAGATTATCCTGTAGATGATTGCAACAACGCCCGAGATTCTAAAATAGCCAAGCAGTCGCCTGGCCTCTACCAATATTCACTCAAGTAGGATCTAGATCATCTTCTCCTCATGAATTTTTGCTCCAAAAATCATATCTGGATCTGATCTGAAAGATCTTCAAAAGATCTTCTGAAGCTGGAGCAGCAGCTTCTCGACAAATCCTTGCAGCCTTCTGATCAGGGAGCCACCACACCTTGGACAAGCACCAGATGGATGCCTAACTTCTTGGACGTGAAGAGGGGAGAGAGAGGACTAGAGGGGTCATGAAGAAGTGGAGGGATATTAGGCTTTTGCTAGGGATTGAGCAAATTCACTAAACCCTAGGCGCAGATAGGGTTTAAATAAATCTTGCTGCGCCATGCAGTGCCACATCATTCGACCAATCAAAAAATTCTAATTAATTTTGAAAAAATTTTGATTGGTGGAGTGATGTCATCTAATCATATCAGATAAAAACTCCACCAAACTCTCCTACTGTTGGTGTCAACACTGGATAAACACAGTGAGATTGGCGCCCAACAGTTTGAGTCGATCAAGGCATAGAGTCCTCATCTCATGGGACTCAATCCTTATCCACTTGGGGCGCACGCCATATCTGATTATGGCACCCACTTTGAGGGTAAAATTAGCAGGTGGACACTCCATAAAAACTCTCCAATGACCTCTTGCCAAGTGGCCTTCAGTCCAAGGTCGATGGGTCAACGTTTGACCAATGTCCTAAAATAGAAATGGCAGGTGACAGGAATTGGCAAGTGTTGTCCTAAATTCATCTCATGAATTAAGATAAGACTTTTTTGAGCTAGACTGGCTCCAGTCAGATGAGAGAAACCTTCTCAAGATTCTCTGGGTGAGTCAAATTACATTTGGCTCAGTCGAGATAGAAAAGATTACACGAGGAGAAAGTTAGGCTCAATCGTGTGCTAGCACGATTTTTTTGAACCTAATTGGATCTAATCCAAATCAATCGAACTGGGCTAGCTCAATTGATGACATCCAGATCTTAACTTTTGTTTGTGTGATTCAGTTAGGTTCATTTTCATATGGTAATGAGACATGTCATGATCTCATCATCGACATCATCGAAACTCCTTTTGATGGACCAGAACTCTTCTGATTCAAACAATTAGAATAATCGATCATCAAGATCATTTTAATTGCTCCCAAAATCTATTAGTAACACCTAACAGTATATGATGGTAACCCATCAGAAATGAAGACGAACCTCTCGATGTAGCTACCTATGTGATTGAGTTCCTCTATCATGAGTCCCGACTGAATTAGGGTTAAGATGAACTCGTCAAATCCAACATCAGTCATATGAATCAATCGATCGATCCGAGTCTGATGTGAAACCCCAATGAAAAATTCTTTTCTATTATTTCACTCTGCCATGGCCATGGGCTTAAGGACTTGATCTTTTGATCATCATAGGACTACTCCTCTCATCTACCGAGGTTGATAGATCCCTTCTTGGTGCGATCTGGTTCCTACAATGAATATGCTACAGCCAATATACACCTCAGGATTTTGAATGGCTAGGAGACCGAGTTATGGTGTAGTCAAACTATAATACACTCAAGGTGAATTATCGATGTACCTCAGGTCAAAGAACTAGACACACAGCTGCAGCATCGAGCTAGTCATTGACGAGAAGGTAGACTTCCTTATGACTGCTCGAGGTGGTCACGCTCAGTATTCTCATTCTCAACGAATATCTGTACTCTCACTCTGATGTCTCCACACCGTAGACTTAAGACACATCTACCCTAAGGAAGCGATCATACACCAATCTTCCGGATCGATCACCATCCTCATGATGATCCTATCGTCATGAACTGTTTATGAGTTAGTTATGTAAATTCATGCCTTAAATTTTTAACTCTTAAAAATATAAATTAATATTTTTACTAACTCAAAGGCTGTATCACAGACATAATGTACAAAATGTAATAGTAGAATAACTCTTTTATTCATTTATAGTTAAAATTATAAATTTGCCCTTATATTTGTACAAGAATGTGTCAGCCAATCTAGCATCTAGGGCACACATCTAACATGAGCCACAATCAAGATCCATTTGATCTAATAAAAGATATGGACTTGACCATCTATAACTATTGTATTGATTCTAGAAAAATTTTGATTTAATCTAATTCAATATTTGGCTAGATTTAATCAATTTCTCTTTATAGTTCATTAACTCTTTAATTCTAACTTTAGGTCTAACCCAATTAAGAGGACTTGATTTAAGCTAACCCATGCCCCCATGTTTGATGCAAATGATATTAGATCTTTAATTCACAATTCTAGATCTAATTGATTCTACACTTAATTCTTAATTAAGTTCAGCATCAACATAGATTTAGATTTAGGTTTGAAATAATTTCAATTTTTTATTTTGTAAACAATTTACAACAAATGTTATGCAAAGATTTTTTATTCTGAAACTGGATCGACTGAATCAACATTGAGCTGGTTGCATAAGGAGACTGGGTCAGCTCAATTCAAAGCTAAGTCAGCTCAGTAATTATGCGAGCACATTTCAGATCTGAAAAATCTTGTATAATCTTAAAATAAAATCAATCATAAATACCTTTTAGATCATATATAAACTTATTATAATTTGAGATTTTATTTTCTCATGATTAAAATAATTTTATCACATAGATTTGATATCTTACATTTCATACAACTTTGTATCACATACAACAAACCTAAGATTTTATGATCTAAGGTTTTGCAGAAAAATAAATTCTTCCTTTCACGTTCTTCTTCATGGGATCTAATCATATGGCACCCCTACATATCATAAGAGCACCCCATCGAATGAGAAGAGAGAGTCTATAAATCCTTCTTGCTCCTATGATCGAACGATCTGGTGATCAACCTAATCCAAGTATTTGTCAATCGGATCATCTAATCTAATCACATATCATATATGCTTGAATTTAGATTTAATTCAAATTACATCAGATCTGATCATAACTTTAGATCATATCTAGATTAGATCTTAAATATCACATGCAATATATAAAATCAAATTTTATCAACGATCAACACAAACTAGGATAATCTTTTCACTGTAAGAGATAAATCCTACAGCAAGATAACCTTATGTTAGTTTGTGTGATCAACCATTAATTAAATATAAATTAAAATATCATATATCAGATCTAAATAAAATTAAAAATTTTGATTTAATATGTACATATAACATGTCATAATGAATCTAGGCTCTGATACCACTGTTGGTGAACGTAGGTGATTTTATGCATGTATTTTAAAATTTTTTCGAATAAATTATAGTGAAAGATAATTATATTAATCAAATTAATCTAATATATATATGATCTAATCATCAAATCAACCTACTCTAAAATCTATGATATGATATGTTGCATATAAAATGTAAAATAATCACATGATAAATCTATATGCATAGATGTAAGCAGTAGATCATATCTATTTCTAATCTGAGTTCAGAACTCGATACCTGAGTATGGGTCAATGATCACCACTACTGAGAGACATGGTAAGGATGATCCTTGTTGGTTGCTCACAGCCACACATGCGTCCGGCCGCTATGGGAAGTCCACTCAAAGCTCAGATCTAATTGTGTTGGGTTCTGGTGGCACAGCAGAAGGGTTAGGTGTTTAAAAATTTTCATTCAAAACACCCAATGCACAGGAAGCCCTAATGCCCAGAAACTCTTGACTATAATAATCAAAGCATAATAAATATAAATTAGGATAAGAAGAATACATATAGCGCTAATTCTAATTTTCACAAGACATCCAAATGTCCACCCTCCAATGGTAATCCACATGAAAATTGAACCAAAGACAGCGCTCCTTCTTCACCTTGCTTCAAGAGTTCTAGCCCCTAGAACTCGATTAGCCTCGTACTGATCAAGTTTCTTCAAGAACCTGACCTCATCCTCTTAGAACCTCCTTTGGACTTTTGATTCTCCTTCTTTAGGACCCTTACAACCCTTGTTAGGACCAGATAAGGCTTTGTCTTAAATCCCAAAGCCTTGTCCTAAAACTAAGATAGGTTGTAAGAAAAGAGAGCAACAGAAGAGAAATTGGAAACCCCACTTCGATTCCTCGGATATCCAATGCCCTGGCCTATTTATAACCATCAGAGGGATGCCAAAAGAGAGGGACATACCTTATCCAAAAAGCATATCTGATTTGATTATCAGAGATAAGAGTTCCTTCAAGCAGAAGGACTCTTATCCATGATATGTCGATCAGCACCCTGGTTTGCGCGCGTGCAACCAAAGAAGGGATATTTTCATATCTCTTCTCAAATTAGAAAAAATTCTCAAAAAATTCATATGGATTGAAGATTCAATCAAGATTCTAAAAAATCAAAAATGGTGATAAAATTCTCATGGAAGGATGCTATCCTCACACCTCTTCACGCGAGTGCTGATCACTATGCGTGCAGGCATCAGCACCAAATTATGGCACCCATTTGGCATCTAGATATATCTGAAAAAATTCTAGAAAAATTATCAAAAAATATATTATCTAATGTAGAATGTTATCACCAAAACTCGTTCCAATATGAAAGCATTTGATAGGGATAAGGACTCTCCAAATCATGGAGAGATGCCATGCTTTTGCTCTCACGTGCGAGACATCCTTCTTTTCCCAATTTTTTCTCTTCCTCAAAAATTTTAGAAAAAATATATCTCATACTTTAAGATATATACCAGAGGATGGAGGGTGATGTGAGCTATCACACATAATTTTAATCCCACAAAAAATAATATTTTTTCTTCTACCCACGCCAACACTTGTACGCAGAACCTATTTTGCACCAAGAGTCCACCACAACATGGACTCTTCATAATTGGTGTTAATATGGGATGTGGTACCCCAATTTAGGGTACTTCCAGGTGATATGACCTGATCCAAATGTCTACCAAATTGGGCTAGCTAATTAGCAAGGGATGGGACCAAATTGGTCTCCAAAGGAGCAAGGATTTCCATACGTGCTAGCATGCTTACTAGAACCCTGATTGAATCCAAAATTCTAATCAATCTTTTTCAAAAGGGTCCTTGGCTAATTTTTATATGTGTGTGACCCATTGGGTTCCATATCTAGCTGGTAGTAGGTTCAGATATAAGTTGATCAAATTTGATTAGATTTCAATCTAATCGATTTTGGTCCAATCGAGCTAACCCGAGTTCAATAATTAGAATCATTTCTAATTGACAATCAAATTAAACTCTTTAATTCGATCAAAAATCTATAAGTCAAGATTGACATCTAACAATGTATCATGATTATCATGACAACCCAAAAGATATGGAATTTGATGAAAATACCAAATCTACCCTTCAGTGATAAATTACCGTGTAATTCCATCCTTCGATCATCCTTGCACCCTGAATATGTTCATGAGTATGGAATCATGTCAAACTCAAACACATATTCATATCAATTCTCAATTAATCAATAATGACTCCAATAAAGAAGCATTAGAAACTCTTTCTAATCTCTTTCCTGCTTTTGGCCAAAAGACTTTTCTGAGTCATCTAAGATTAAGAATACACAGGATGCGATCTCCTCTTACTAGGAGTGATCGATTCCATATTGACCTACTCACAATCTTCATACACACTCCACTATATCCAGAAGATGCCGTACATGTCTTAATGCCATGCCTGGGTATGAACTAAAATATGGGTTCATGTGCACAAGATTCCATGATGGTTTCAGGTCTAAGGATCACTTGCACAACTCTCACTTAGAGAACCATCTTTGACATACAAATAAGGCTTCCATTAGATGTTCTCTTTCATCGAGTCAATTCAGTGGACTCATTTCTCAAATAAGCATCCACATCCTTATATTAGTGTCTCACACAAATGGCTAGTGAGATCTGCCACTCTCTCCATTGAGCATACATAGGATGTGCCAGTCTATTTGGAACATTGATCCCTGACTCAATACTCCTACGACCAGAAATATTTAAGATTAGGATTTTAAGATTTTAGGTCTCACTAGCATGACCTATTCATGTCTCCTAAAATCATTATCCTAATCTTTGGGGTTCATCATAATCTTAGATATATTAAGATGTAGCTAATATGTTGAATCAATGCCTCAAATAATAAATGTCGTTTCATGAGTTGAAAAATTTTAAAGAAAGTCCCATTGCAACACACTTACGATTGGCTTATAGGACATTCTTCTTTCAATCTCCCAATTGCACTAAAGTCAATCATCTTTGTATCTCATACAATTAAGATGGCGATCATATAGCTGCTGTGGTATGGCCTTAATGAATAGATCTGCTATATTGTTCTTTCTATCTACTCGTTCAAAGACAGAAACGTCGGAGGATGTGCTTGGATCTATAATGAGACATAGATTCCTTATTTTGAATAATAGTCCCAGTGTTATGAAAATAGAGTGACACCGATCCTTCAATCTTAGGAACGACTCTTAAATCCATGATGAATTTCTTCATCCAGACAGCTTCCTTAATGGCTTCACTAGCAGCAACATACTCCGGCTCAGTAGTTGAGTCAGCTACTATCTACTGTTTGGAGCTCTTCCAACTCACTGCCCCATTAATTAGGATAAACACATACCCTGATATTGACTTGCTATCATCTGCTTTCCAATGATCCTTCCTTAGATCAGCCTAAAATCTACTAGCTATGCCCAAACATAAGCTACATCAGGCTTGGTATATAGCATGGCATCCATAATTGATCCCACAGTCGAAGCATAAGAGATTTCATTTATCTTTTTCCTCTCTTCTGGTGTCTTTAAGATATTTTCTTAGAGAGATGTATACCATAACTTACAGACAAGTAACCTTTCTTACTTGCCTCCATATTAAATCTCTTTAATATGAGGTCTATGTACCGTGATTGGGATAAGCCTAACATCCTTTTAGATCTATCTTTATAGATCTGTATATCCAGTATATAGGATGCTTCACCCTAGTCTTTTATGAAAAACTTATTTGATAGCCAAGTTTTGACCGATTGCATCATTGGGATATCATTCCCAATGAGCAGTATGTCACCGATATACAGAACCAAGAAGACAATAACACTCTCACTTGTCTTCTTATATACACATGGTTCATCCGTATTTTCGATAAAGCCAAACTCTTTGACTGTCATATCAAATCAGATGTTCCAGCTCCTCAAAATTTGCTTCGATCCATAGATGGATCTCATTAGCTTGCATACTTGATTTGCTCTCCCACTTGAGACAAATCTCTCTAACTGAGTCATATAGACCTCTTCCTCTAGATTACTATTGAAAATTGATCTTGACATCCATCTACCAGATTTCATAATCGTAGTATGCTGCTCTAGCAAGCAAAATCCAAACGGACTTGAGCATAGCCACTAGTGAGAAGGTTTCATCATAGTCAATTCCTTGCCTTTGACTGAAATCCTTCGCCACTAATCTAACTTTGTAGGTTTCTACTTGGCCATCTACTCTGATCTTCCTTTTGAAGATCCACTTGCATCCTATTGGGGTCACACCCTCAGGTGCATCAACCAAGGTTTACACTTGATTGGTATTCATCGAGTCTATCTCAGATTTCATAGCTTTCAGTTATCTGTTTGAGTCTCTATTCATGATAGTTTCCGAATAGGTTAGTGGATCAACATTCTAAATGATGTTGATAGAATTGTTATTCTCAATGATAAAATTATATCTCAGAGATGCTTGACGCACTCTATCTGACCTTCGGAGAAGAGGTGTGTATAGTGGATGTACCTCATCCATGGATACTTTTGATTAAGGATCTTCTTGTGGTCCAACCACTGATATTTTTGGATTGGTTTGTAGATCATGAACTTTCATAAATTCAATATTCCTCCCACTGCCTCCCTCTTAGATAAATTCATGTTTTAAGAAAGTGGCGTGCCTACTAACAAACATCTTTTGTTCAGTAGGGTGGTTGAAATAATATCTATTAATTTCATTAAGATACTCTACAAACCTACACTTGTCTGATCTAGCATTAAGCTTATGTCCAAAAATATTTTTGACATAAGTGAAACAGCCCAAAGTCTTAAGATGTTTAAGATTAAGCTTCCTTCCATTCCATATCTCATATGGAGTGCTTGCAACAGACTTTGAAGGCATTCTGTTTAATATATATGTGGCAGTCTCTAGGGCATTATCCCTAGAAAGATATTGGGAGATCAATGAAGCATATTATAGACCACATCATATCCATCACAGTACAATTTCTCCTTTCTACTACACCATTTAACTGAGGCATATTAGGAGGGATCCATTCAAAGAGAATACCTTTACTTTTAAGATGATCAAGAAATTCAATGGATAAGTATTCTTCTCCTCGATCAGATCGAAGAAGCTTGATACTTTTTTTTTAGTTTATTTCTCGACCATACCTTGATACTCCTTGAACTTATCAAAAGCTTCAAATTTATATTTTATAAAATACATATATCCAAACCTTAATAAATCATCTATAAAGATCGGAGTATCTTCTTCTGGCCTGAGTTGTTATCGGTCCATATACATCTATATGTACTAGAGCTAACAACTCACTTGTCCTCTCTCCATATCCAGAAAATAGAGTCTTGGTCATCTTACCCATGAGACAAGATTTATAAGTTTTTAATGATTCATAATCATTTGGGTCAAAGAATTTTTCTTTGTATAACTTGCTTATCCTTGACTCACTAATATGACCAAGGCGATAATGCCAGAGATATGTGATATTCACATTTTCTCTCTTTCTTTTCATATTTCTTTCAATATGAAAAATATTTTATTGAGTATAAGAATTAAAAGATTGTTATCAATATAATCACTGCCATAAAATTTATTAGAAAAGAAAATGGAGTATCCATTTTCCATTAGCTTTATTTCATAACCTTATTTTAATAACAAAGATATAGAAATAATATTTTTAATGACCTTTGGCATGAATAATAGTCTTTTAATTCTAAAGTTTTGCCCGAAGATAAATCAAGCATACAGGTTTCCACAGTCTCTATGCTAATAAACTCTCCACTTGCGCCATAAAGCTTGAGGTTACCTCTTTTCAGATCTTTGATATTCTATAGTTATAGTAACAAACTATAAAAATACGATCCACAAGTGGTATCCAATACTCAAATATCCGAGTCTGAATCACTTAATTGAAAAATAGGTCTGTATCATATACACATCTTTTGGTGTTACACTTGCACCCTACTTCAATCTTACAAGATTATTCTTGCAATTATACTCTCAATTTTTAAATTTATCATAAATAATATCCATACGGATATCATTATCTTTTCATTATTACTGACCAAACTAGGATCAGAAATATCCAGAATATCGGAGTTTTTTTCTGATATAAACCTAATTTGTAAGTTCCTCAAGCAATCCACATAGTTGTATCGATCAACATAGTTTTATTTATTATATCATGTGATGAAAATAAAGAAGCCATAATGTAGACTTAAATCTACATAAAATAATAGTATAAGTAGACCACTCATGTTTGACATGCATAACTAGATGAGGACTTTTAAAACTAGTTATATCTCCCACTATTTTATCAGATACTATAGCCCTCTCCTATGATAAATGAGATAATTTTATATTTATCTTAGTGGAATTGAGATCCTAATTTCTCATAACGATCTTGTGTTTACATAACAAATTCTTATGAGTTCATAGGTAGGAAACTCTTTCCAATTACATCTCATGCAATTCTCAATATTTTATCTTGACCTCTAAAACATTATTAGCCTTGTGTTAACACAACAAGCTATAATATTTTAGTTAAGTAAGACCCTTCATTTCAACACAGTCAAAATCAAATATAACTGCCCTTGTGTTAGCACAACAAAGCAGTATATCCAAAATTGTCGTAAGCATCTTTTATGCACCAGGATTATGTTATATCAATCCTTATGACAAGCCTTATGGTAACACAACAAACTAGCCATAGTTTATGATGTAACATTAACCTAGCATGAAGGAAGGCCCTTAGTAGTGTTTGAAACACTAAGCTACCTTCATTAAAGATTCGAACTAATCCAATTGACCAAAAAAGTGTTAAGATTGGTGGGGGTCCCCCCATTGCTTTTTTTAGACACCAATAAAATTGGTCAGATCAGCAATGAAACCAATTAAATAACCACCGCACTTGAAACACTCCTTAGACACCAACTAATTAATCGATTCAAGAAAATAGGTCAGCTTCTAATTCACAATACTACGACTTAATATGATTTTTATGAGGGCTTTAATGGTCTCAAACATGTCCTAATTCAATCTATCACAAGAATGCACTATTATAGTTGTATCTTAATAATCATAACAACTAATTATGGCATCTTATCATATCTCTAAGATATGAAAACAAAATTGTCATAAGCATCTTTTATGCACCAGGATTATGTTATATCAATCCTTATGACAAGCCTTATGGTAACACAACAAACTAGCCATAGTTCATGATATAATATTAACCTAGCATGAAAGAAGGCCTTTAGTAGTGTTTGAAACACTAAGCTACCTTTATTCAAGATTCGAACTAATCCAATTGACCAAGAAAGTGTTAAGATTGGTGGGGGTTCCCCCATTGCTTTTCTTAGACATCAATAAAATTGGCTAGATCAGCAACGAAACCAATTAAATAATCACTGCACTTGAAACACTCTTTAGACACCAATTAATTAATCGATTCAAGAAAATAGGTCAGCTTTTGGTTCACAGCACCACAACTTAATATGATTTTTATGAGGGTTTTAATGGTCTCAAACACATCCTAATTCAATCTATCACAAGAATGCACTATAATAGTTGTATCTTAATAATCATAACAACTAATTATGGCATCTTATCATATCTCTAAGATATGGAAGCAAAATCATACAATATGATTATAACTAAATATCTCAAGCATATCATATATGCATGAAGTTCTAATAACATGCATGAATATAAAACACTCTTTTCATGGTTCTTCCTCTTGGAACATCACAGTGGTACTCCTACACGCCATAAGAGTACCCTATTGAATAAGAAGAGAGGATCTCTGAACCCTACTTGCTCTTATGACCGAACGATCTGATGATGAACTCCAATTAGAGTACTAAGCTACTAAGAAAATTTTACACATACATCATGTATTTTATATTTAAAACATATCTCTAAGACATGATAGGGTTTGGATGTTCAATCGGGTTCAACCCTTGACCCGACTTGAACCAAACCAAAAACTCATGCTTGATCACAATCAAGATAATAATTTAATATTTGATTACATAAATCAAGATAGGCTCTGATACCACTGTTGCATTTCGGTGGCACAGCAGAAGGGTTAGGTGTTTAAAATTTTCATTCAAAACACCCAATGCACCGAAAGCCCTAATATCCAGAAACTCTTGACTATAATAATCAAAGCATAATAAATATAAATTAGGATAAGAAGAATATCTATAGTGCTCATCCTAATTTTCACAAGGCATCCAAATATCCACCCTCCAATGGTGATCCACACGAAAATTGAACCAAAGACAGCGCTCCTTCTTCACCTTGCTTCAAGAGTTCTAGCCCCTAGAACTCGACTAGCGTCGTACCGGTCAAGTTTCTTCAAGAACCTGACCTCATCCTCTTAGAACCTCCTCTAGACTTCTGATTCTCTTTATTTAGGACCCTTACAACCCTTGTTAGGACCAGATAAGACTTTGTCTTAAATCCCAAAGCCTTGTCCTAAAACTAAGATAGGTTGTAAGAAAGAAATGAGAGCAACAGGAGAGAAATTGGAAACCCCACTTCGATTCCTCGGATACCCAGCACCCCGACCTATTTATAGCCACCAGAGGGATGCCAAAAGAGAGAGACATGCCTTATCCAAAAGGCATATCTGATCTGATTATCAGAGATAAGAGTTCCTTCAAGCAGAAGGACTCTTATCCATGATACGTCGATCAGCACCCTGGTCTGCGTGCGTGCAACCAAAGAAGGGATGTTTTCACATCCCTTATCAAATCAGAAAAAATCCTCAAAAAATCTACATAGATTGAAGATTCAATCTAGATTCTAGAAAATTAAAAATAGTGATAAAATTCTCATGAAAGGATGCTATCCTCACACCTCTTCATGCGAGTGCTGATCACTATGCGTGCAGGCATCAGCACCAACTTATAGCATCCATTTGGCATCTAGATAAGTCTGGAAAAATTCTATAAAAAATATCTTGTCTAATGTAGAATGTTATCATCAAAACTCGTTCCAATATGAAAGAATTTGATAGGGATAAGGACTCTCCAAATCATGGAGAGACGTGACGCTTCTGCACGCGTCTGCGAGACATCCTTCTTTTTCTAATTTTTTCTCTTTCTCAAAAATTTTATAAAAAATATATTTTATACTTTAAGATATGTAGAGGGTGGAGGGTAATGTGAGTTATCACACATAATTTTAATCCCATAAAAAATAATATTTTTTCTTTTGCCCACGCCAACACTTGTATGCAGAACCTGTTTTCCACCAAGAGTCCACCACAACTTGGACTCTTCATAATTGGTGTTAACATGGGATGTGGTGCCCCAATTTAGGGTACTTCTAGGTGATATGACCTGACCCAAATGTCTACCAAATTGGGTTAGCTAATTAGTAAGGGATGGGACCAAATTGATCTCCAAAAGAGCAAGGGTTTCCACACGTGCTAGCATGCTTACCGGAACCCTGATTGAATCCAAAATTCCAATCAACCTTTTTCAAAAGGGTCCTTGGATAATTTTCATATATGTGTAACCCATTGAGTTTCACATCTAGTCGGTAGTAGGTTCAGGTATAAGTTGACCAAATTTGATTAGATTTCAATCTAATCGATTTTGGTCCAATCGAGCTAACCCGAGTTCAATAATTAGAATTATTTCTAATTGGCAATCAAATTAAACTCTTTAATTCGGTCAAAAACTTACAAGTCAAGATTGAGGTCTAGCAGTATATCATGACTATCCAGAAGATATAAAATTTGATGAAAATATCAAATCTACCCTTCAGTGATAAATTATTGTGCAATTCAATCCTTCGATCATCCTTGCCCCCTGAATATGTTCATGAGTATGGAATCATGTCAAACTCAAACACATATTCATATCAATTCTCAATTAACCAATAATGACTTCAATGAAGAAGCATTAGAAACTCTTTCTAATCTCCTTCCTACTTTTGGCTAAAAGATTTTTCTGAGTCATCTAGGATTGAGAATACACAGGATGTGATCTCCTCTTACTAGGAGTGATCGATTCCATATTGACCTACTCACAACCTTCATAAGCACTCCACTATATCCAGAACACCTCGTACATATCTTAATGCCATACCTGGGTATGAACCAAAATATGGGTTCATGTGCACAAGATTTCATGGTGGTTTCAGGTCTAAGGATCACTTGCACAGCTCTCACTTAGAGAACCATCTTTGACATGCATATAAGGCTTCCATTAGATGTTCTCTTTCATTGAGTCAATTCAGTGGACTCATTTCTCAAATGAGCACCCACATTCTTGTATTAGTATCTTACACAAGTGGCTAGTGAGATCTCCCACCCTCTCCATTGAGCATACATAGGATGTGCCAGTCTATCTGGAATATTGATCTCCGACTCAATGCTCCTACGACCAAAAATATTTAAGATTAGAATTTTAGAATTTTATATCTCACTAGCATGACCCATTCATATCTCCTAAAACTATTATCCTAATCTTTGGGGTTCATCATAATCTTAGATATATTAAGATGTAGCTAATATGATGAATCAATGCCTCAAATAATAAATGTCATTTCATGAGTTGAAAAATTTTAAAGAAAGTCCCATCGCAACACACTTTCGATTGGCTTATAGGGCATTCTTCTTTCAGATCAATCTTCTCAGGAGTGCTAGCTCGTGCAAAGATCTTCTTCTTGACTGATTTGAATTTCTTCTTCAAATCTCTGAAACTATTTTAGAGATTGAAGATAGACTTCTGGAGGAGATGAAGAGGTGAAAGAAGAATGGAGAAGAAACTAGTTTCTCTCTTATTTTTCTCTCTTCCCAAACCCTGAGGTAGAAATCTTAGAAGACTAGATTTTGTGCACACCCCAAGAGAGAGGACTCTCCTCCTCTTTTTCACATGAAGAACCATGCCCTGAAGCCCCTCAACATGGAGAACTCCTTCTCTAATCTCTTACACACACAAAAGTGAGAAATAGATCCCTTTTGATTGATGTGTAATAGGGTTGGATGAAGAGTCCTAAGGAGCTTGGACTCTTCAAGATATGTCATTCTTCCATAAATTCCATGTCCCAAAAAAAACAAAAGACAACCCTTCTTTTAATTTTTCACATGAAATCAGATCCTAATCTGATTTTTCATGACAAAAATCCTACTCAAAGTGTCACACACATAAGGAGAAAAAATAAGTTGGCGTGTGGAGTGATTTGGATGAGAATAGATTCTCTTGATAAGTGTTGGTGCAAAAATCCACCTGCACCGGAGAAGCTGGAGTTGTGGGGGTCGCGATCGCTGTCGGGACCTGCAAAAGAAGTCTAAACCGGAGGTGGGGTTGCTCCGGCAAGACCCTCCGACGCTCATGTCAGTTCTCTGCCTCAACAAGAATGGAGTGCTCGAAAAGAAATTTTAGCAGAGTTTTGGGATAGAAAATAGAGCTTAGAGAATAACGTATCTGGGGTCCCCCCTTTTATAGGTGGAGGGAGCAACAGACTGATAGCGATGTTTGTAACCGTCTGGCAGTGGGCTGCCCATGGTCAGGAGGAGTTTGTTGCGAAGAGTAGTGGAGTGGATCTGTGGCAATCACCGGGGCGTGCCACGTGGAGTCTGCCGCGGAGAGTGGAGCGGCGTCCGTTGTCGCGACTTGCCAGAGGATGGAAGAATCGTGCGGTATCCATCGCAAGAAGTGGAGTAGGATCGTGGCCATCATTGTGGCCTGCCAGGGAGTGATGGAGCCACGTGGAATCCATCGTAGGAAGTGGAGCAGTGCTGTGGCCGTTACCGTGGCCTGCCAGGGAGTGATAGAGCCGCACGGAATCTGTTGCAGGAGGTGGAGCAGGATCATGGCCATTATTGTGGCCTACCAGAGAGCGATGGAGCCGCGTGAAATCCATCGCAGGAAGTGGAGCAGTGCTGTGGCCGTTATCGCGGCCTGCCAGGGAGTGATGGAGCTGTGCGAAATCTGTTGCAGGAGGTGGAGCAGAGTCATGGCTGTTGCTGCGGCCTGCCAGGGGGTCCAGGCCTGTCGGTTAGAGTTCGGTTGGAGTGTCTGGCAGAGAGAGGTGGCTAGCCACCCGTCTGAGAGGAGCTCGGGGTCTGGCTCTCGTAGGAGTCCGGATGGAGTCTTCCTTCAGTCAAAGTCAGGGGCGAGGTCCGGCTCCCGTGGGAGTCCGGATGGAGTCTTCCCGCAGTTGGAGTCGGAGACGAGGTCTGGCTCCCGTGGGAGTCCGGGCGGAGTCTACCTGCAATTGAGGTCGGGGATGAAATCTGGCTCCCGTAGGAGTCCGGATGGAGTTTACCAGCGGTCGAAGTCGGGGACGAAGCCCGGCTCCCGTAGGAGTCCGGGCGGAGTCTTCCCGTAGTCGGAGTCGGAGACGAGGTCTGGCTCCCGTAGGAGTCTGGGCAAAGTCTACCTGCAACTAAAGTCAGGGGCGAAGTCCGGATGAAGTTTACTATCAGTCGAGGTCGGGGATGAAGCCCAGCTCCCGTAGGAGTCCGGGCGGAGCCTTCTTGCAGTTGAAGTCAGGGGTGAAGGCCGGCTCCCGTAGGAGTCTGGATGAAGTCCACCTGCAATTAAAGTCAGGGGCGAAGTTCGGCTCCCGTAGGAGTTCGGATGAAGTTTACCAGCGATCGAAGTCGGGGACAAAGCCCGGCTCCTGTAGGAGTCCGGGCGAAGTCTTCTTGCGGTTGAAGTTGGGGGCGAAGTCTGGCTCCCGTAAGAGTCCGGATGAAGTCCACCTACAATTAAAGTCAGGGGCAAAGTCCGACTCCCGTAGGAGTCCGGACGGAGTTTACCTGCAGCTGGAGTCATGGGCGGAGTCCGGCTCCTGTAGGAGTCCGGACGAAGTCTGCAGGTGAAGTTGTGGGCGAGGTTCGGCTCCCGTAGGAGTCTGGACGAAGTCTGCCTGCAATTGGAGTCGGGGGTGAGGTCCGGCTCTCGTAGGAGTCCAGACGAAGTTTACCATCAGTCGAGGTCGGGGATGAAGTCCGGCTCCCGTAGGAGTCCGGGTGGAGTCTTCCTGTAGCCGGAGTCGTGGACGAGGTCTGGCTCCAATAGGAGTCTGGGTGAAGTCCACCTGCAACTAAAGTCAGGGGCGAAGTCCGGCTCCCGTAGGAGTCCGGACGGAGTTTACCTACAGCTGGAGTCGTGGGCGGAGTCCGGCTCCCGTAGGAGTCCGGACGAAGTCTATAGGTGAAGTTGTGGGCGAGGTTCGGCTCCCGTAGGAGTCCAGACGAAGTCTGCCTGCAATTAGAGTCGGGGGTGAGGTCCGGCTCCCATAGGAGTCCGGACAAAGTCTGCCTGCAATTGGAGTCGGAGGCGAGGTCCGGCTCCCGTAGGAGTCCGGACGAAGTCTGCCTGCAATTGGAGTCGGGGGGCGAGGTTCGGCTCCCGTAGGAGACCGGACGTTGCGAAGAATCCGGTAGACGCTGGCAGGGTCCTGCCCGTCAGCAAAACTCGGGAGTGTGGTAGAGGCTCGACCGCCTGGGAGGTTTGAAGAGACGTTGGCGGAAGTCGAAAGTCAGTTGGATCCCCGGAGGGTCACACCCGTCACGAACTTCGACTGGGGGGTATTTTATACCCAACACCAGTCCCTCTACTTCCGAGTTTGAATTTCGAATGAAGGAAGTACAGAAAATTTTTTGCAGCCGAAGTCGTCCCCTTGAATCCTGTGCACGATTGCCCCCAGATATTTTGGCATTAAATGCGCGCATGCTGGAGTCTTTTCGAATCGGGGTGATTCAAAGGGACCTTTCAAAAATTCTGCTGGTACGTTGGTATAGGTACGGTGCAGTAATGGCTCCATCAGCTGTCAGCCACTTTTAGCCGTCTGCCGTGGTGAGTGGGACACGTGTCGAGCGTGGGTCGGTCTGGGAGGATTCGCGATCATTATGGCACCGGATCCTAGGGTCTATTTAAACCCACCCTTCCGCCTTTAGGGGCCCTGTTCCGCCTAAAAGTTCTATCAGTGTCCGCCTTTCCTTTGAGAGCCCTGACCCTCCTTGGCATCTTCTTTGGCCCTAGGCATCCTTCGAGTCATCCTTGTCCTCGCCCCTCTGCATCCTTCAGAGCGATCTAGGTTAGTCCCAGAACATTCGTTTTCCTTCTTGCCATTTAGGGGCCTTTTCTCTTCCATTTTCTTCTATCGTATTCCTCTGATTTGGCCTCCCGCAACCCCTCATCCTTTGTCCCGTCTGATTTCTCCGGGATCTTTAGGGTCTTCATTTGAAATCATTCGAAATGTCTTCTGGCACCTCAGCCTCTAGCGATTCTGGGAGTTCTTCCGCCTCAGCCCCCCAGGACCCCCACTTTTAGACGAACCCACAACTGGGACTGGGCTTCGCCCAATTTTTGCACCGGATGCCATTCCCTGCTCCCTGACTTCGGATGAACTCCTACTGATAAGGGTTCAATATGGAGTTCCTCCGGAGTACGACCTGGAGCTTCCTGGCCCCTCCGACCGGGCTAGCACTCCCCCACCCGGTCGTTTCTGTCTGTATCAGGAGGCCTTCCGTGCCGAACTCTGACTTTCGCTTCCGCCCTTTGTCGTTGCCCTTTTTCGCTTCTTAGATATCTCTTTAGCCTCAGTTGTTCCGAATTTCTTTAGGTTTTTGATAGGGTTCCTTTTCCTTTGCCACGTTGTCGAAGTTCAACCATCCCTTTCTTTGTTTAGGCATTTTTACACCTTCAAGCGTCACCCTTCGGCGAAGGACTGGTGGTATTTCTCCCTCCAGTTTAGCAAGAAGGGGTTGCTGAAAGGTGCTCCCTCTTCAATCCATAACTGGAAGGGGAAATACCTTTTCGTCCACTACCCGACCTTGAGGTTGGGCCTGCCCCCTTGGGGCTCCCTGAGGGACTCTGTCCGTCGGGCTCCCAGCCTGGGGGAGGACGACCTTCAGGCTGCCTGGAAGCTTTTTGACTATTCCGCTTTTTCCCTTCCCAACCTTCTGAAGGAGCAATTTTTGTTCAACATCGGCCTGAGCCCCCAGGATCCTGCGAGTATTCCATCTTTTCTTTTCTCTTCTTTTCTTCTGTCCTTCTTCTCTTCTTCTTCTTCTTCTTCTTTTTTTTTTTGCGTGTCACTTCTTCCTTTTGAACCCCATTGCTGATTTTTGATTTTTTTTTTCAGGAATGGATGCCAAAGCAGCACGGATGCTCGCCAGGGGCCTCAAGGCCCACAAAAGAAAAGGTGCCGTGGCCTCCAGATTAGCAAAGAAGGCTAGAGTGGAGGAGACGAGCTCGGCCGCACCTATCCAGGCGGCCCCCGCGGTCGATGTTCCTTCGGATGCTGAACCATCGGCCCCCTGAGCCTCTTCAAGGAGTCCCCCCGCTGGGGCTCCCACTTTGGGGGTCCGTTCCACGGAGGTGCCCAGAATCGAGAGAGGGAGGAGAAGGAAGTCGGTGGCCCACAGGGTGAGTAGCCGTCGAGCCGTCGTTGAAGAGTCCCTTGGTTTCGAAGAAGAGCTGGAGAATCCCTTCAATGACAAGGACTTGATCAAGTGGTTGATCGACGGCTGCATTCTGCCTAAAGTCATCAAGAGGATTGACCGCGCCGATCCTGAGCAGCGGGTTTGGGACTCCCTAGGGTCCTTTCTCGAGGTAAACAAGTCTTCATTTAATTGGCTTTCCGACCCTTGTTTTGATCCCCTAGCCGCCCTTGCAGATTGGGCACCAGCTCCTTGCCAACATCGAGGCGACAAACCGGGCGAGGAGGGATGCCATCCAGGTAGAGGAGCGTCGTTGGGCCGAAGTCGCTCACCTTAAAGAAAAGGCCACTGAAGTAGTTACCCTCCAAGAGGCCCTGGAGAAAGAAAAGCAGGCCCGGGAGGAAGAGAAACAGACCTCAGAGGAGACGGTGAGAAAGGTGGAGGCCGAGGTCACCAATTTGGCGGAGCAGATTCTGGTCCTGATCTCGGAGGCCAGGGGTCTTGTGGTGGAGGAGTTCAAGGCCTCTGCGGAGATGAGGAACCTGAACGTCTGATTCGGCCAGGAAGCATTCATCAAGGGGTTCGAGCTCTGCCAGGAGAAGGTGACCAGGAAATTTCCCAAGCGCGACCTCAGCTTCTTGGGCGAGGAGTCTGAAGATGAGGCCGGCCCCTCTCCTATTGCTACTGCTGCCGCAGCCCCCCTTCCAGGGACACCGAGCTCCCCAACTCCTACCGCTGAGGTCTGAGACCTCCGACCTTGTATTTTTTCTTTACTGTAATTTTCCTTTTCCTTTTGTCTTTAAGAAATATTTAATCAATAAAGTTGAATTTCTCATCATGGATGGCTTCTTCTTTCTTCCTTTCTCCTTTTTGTTTTTCTTTCTGCAATGAGATGCGCCTTGACGCTTTTGTCTCCCGATGGCAGTGTCCTGCCGAAGCGCTTCCCCTGCCCCAGGGGATTCCGCTGAAGTCCACAATCTAGCGGCTGAAGAAGGAAGTTCTTTATTTGATAAAAAGGTCGAAGAAGATGGAAGGCGAGCTTCGCAGGTTGAGGGAGGGTCATTCTGAAGCCACCGCAGAGGCCATCCGCTTTCGGAATCTCTATGTGAAGGAGATCATGGAGTACAGTCGGAGGAAGGCAAATTTCGAGAAGGAGCTTGAAGAATACAAGAAGCACGCCAGCGATCAGATTTGGGCTCAAGCTGCCAAGATCAGTTCTCTCAGAGTGGAGCTGTCGGCTGTCCGGGAGAAGATTGGCCAGCTGGAAGGAAGTTCTGTTGGAAAATGTGTCCCAAAAAGCCAATCATCAACCTGTTGACGATTGAGCAACCAAGTATTGTAATTGATTTGTTAATAAATAAAATATATTTGGCATTTTCATCATAAGCTTTCATCTTCTAATGAACTCCGTTGTTATGATGAAGTCCTTAGGACTATTTAGGTTCGATAAAGAGAAGATTTATCGATTAGTCCTTAAAACTGTTCACGACCAAATGATAGGCTGTTAATAAGGACGACAGCTTCTAACGAGCATAGGTCGCTGTAGGCCATATGGGTTGGTTGTCCTCTTAACCAAAGAGTGTGGAGACACTGGTATGGCATACATGTGAGATATAAGGGTACATCATCATTGAACGTGACCAACTCTAGAGTATTCTACTGTCGAGAATATCTCTGATGGGATATAGGTATAAGTGTCCCTTAGACCTAAGATCGTCTCAGTGACTTGCAAGCAACTCACTGTGCTTTGGTACTGGACTAACTGAATTTCTAATTCAGGGATGGAAGGCTTCTGGGCATAGTCAAGTACTTGCGAAGTCAGAGTGTGATCGAGATGGGATTGACCACTCCATGAGTTGGAGAAGAATGAGTCGCTGTATTTCAATTTAGCAAAACCTTGGCCAGGGTAATCCATCAGATGGATTTGATATTTTGAAATACAATGTGGACAACCTGATCAGAGTTGACAGTTGAGCTCTGGGGTGTCCTATGATCATTTTGGTCAAAGGGATGAATTATATGAAAACTATATCCACATGGGTTCTAAGGATGTTGTTCTACACATTCGACCTATCCGATCGTCAGGTACCATTGCTAGATGGTCACTTCGATTGGTATAAGAATTTATTCCTATGCTACCGGCTTAGGTTCGGACCTATGAGGTCACACACATTAGAGTTCATGATCCGATCAGATGGTTGATCAATGATTAAGAATCATTCTTGTTGCCCAGCTATGCAACCCAAGAGGGAGGGGTGAATCGGGTTTCTAAAAATTTTAGACTTAATTAATTACTTATGATGAACAAAACAAAGACTTTAATTCAATATTAATTACTAAAAGAAGGAATGCAAGGATATAATAAAGAAATAAAGAGAAACAATAAAGCACACCACAAACACAAGGATTTATAGTGGTTCGGTGCCAACCTTGCACCTACATCCACTCCCCAAGCTCCTACTTGGGAATTTCAATCCACTATACTTGTATTCAACCCGAATACAAAACATCAAAAACTCCGACACTAGCTATCCCAAGCTAGTCTACTTATTTCTCGGGTACAAGCTAACCCAAAATACTCCGATTTCAGGTTTGGAT